>NW_005842477.1:532524-535674 GCF_000455745.1 Alligator sinensis | reverse complement strand
GCTCTTCCCCGCTCAGGCCAGACTCAAAGCTGGGGATGCCAGATCCTCCCTGGCCAAGCAGGAGAGATGCCCAAGGCTGCACCAGCCCCTGGGTGCTGAAGCCAGGACTCCTGGGTCCCATCCCCAGCCAGGGCAGGTGCTGGGGGGCACTGAGGGTGTTGCAGATGCAAGGCTGAAAGGCACCCCCCAGCCCAGCCCCATCCCAGGCTCCTGTGCAAGGCCAGGGAGCCCCAGGGCCGGGATCCCTTCCCCTCCGGCGGGGGTAGGCGGGGGGCCAGGCACCCAGGCCCCACTGGAGCTGGCTGAGCTGGGAGCTGGCGGAGATGCTGACACGGCGCGACCATCCGTGAGGCCTTCATTCAAATTTAAAGACAGACACATGGATAAAAATGGAAACAGGAAGCAGGAGCAGAGGAGGCCGAGCCTGGAGCTGCGTTCAGGGGCCAGGATTGCCTCCATGCCCAGGCCTGGTGGGGAAGGCTGCTGCGTCCTGCACGGCAGGCGAGGATGTGGGTTGCTGCATGGGGGCTCCACGCGGGGCACAGTCTGTGGGGCTCCCCACAGCCGCTAGGAGCAGCGTGACAGCCCTTGTGCACATGTGTCCTGCTGCAGGGTTGGGGGGGCGGCGTCGACAATCCTTTGCAGGCATGCATGCATGTGTTCCCATGAAGCTTGTGTGACAGCACTTAGGCTGCATGCAGAGGATTGCGTGTGTCCTGCTCACATGCATGTCCTGTCGTGCGTCCAAGCACGTCAGCACACCTGTCGCTCCCACAGCCTCTGGCATCTGTGCATGGCCTCGGCCTGGTCTGGGCGGTGCGCCACGTGTTTCCCACATCCCACCAGATACATGGACCTGGCTCTGCCCAGTGGGCCACAGCCGCATGTTGTGGTGTGCGGGGCGTGGCTGGTGAATATTTCATGCCCTGCATTTGTGCAGCCCTCGGCCCCCCCGCTGCCCACTCCATGTTTATTTATTTAATGAATTATTCACCCATTCTCCCCTGCTCACTGGGCTGGTCGTGCGCAGCCCCCCGTGGCCCCCCCAGCCCGCCCGGCCGGCCATGATTTATTGAACGCTGTCTCTCCTCCACGCTTGCAATGCTCTGTCACAGGAAGCCGTGCTTAATATTTAATCAGGCCCGGAGCAGCTGCCCAAACCCCCCAGCAGCCCCCAGCTCTGGGGAGCAGGGGTATCCCAGCCCCATACAGGCCCTAGTGCTCTGCCCACCCCATGGGCTCAAGGGCGGCTGCAGGGGATGGGAGTCAGGGACTGGGCAGGGAGCAGAGACAGTGTTGCGGGGGTCACAGCTGGGGTTGGCCTCAGTCCCTCGTGCCCAGGCCCTGTGCCAGCCCCTCGCCCCCGCAGCAAGCAGAGCAGGCCCGTGGCACTGGAGCTCCCCCAGTGACAGGTACTGGGGTGGGAGCCAGCTCCTGGGAGCCTTCCTGCACGTGGGAACGGAGCCGCCTGCCACGACGTGGGGAAATGATTCAGCCCGTGACAAACAGCCTCCCCCTCACGGGCGCACAGCCAGGCCTGGGGACCCGCTGGGCAACGCAGCCCCCCCGACTCCTCACAGCAGGGCCGAGCGCAGGGCTGGGCACCGCCAGGGCACCCATCGCTGCTGGCAGCGCCAGGCCAAGGGTGCGACACGTCGCCGCGTGGATGCGTGCTGGTGCCTGTCTGCGCATTGCTGTGCGTAGGCGTGTTTCCGCGCTCCGTGTCTGTGTGGGCAGCAGGGCTGTGGGTGGCACGACGGCTGCAAGCAGGGGGCTTCTCTCCCATTGCCATGTGGAGCTGGGGGGGCAGCATGTGTATGGGGGGGGCAGGGGGCTGCGTGAAGGCATATTGGAGGAGTGTCAAGGGCATGAGTGGCTGTGTGAAGGCATGTCCTCCTGCAGTGGCGCATTGCGTGGAGGTGTGTGTGATGCCCGGTGTCCAGAGAGGCCGTCGGCTAAAATGACCCCTGAGTCTGGGGGGCCAAGGGGCGGCTCCATGCTGGGCCATGCAGGGGGGTGGCGTAGCATGGCGAGCCCAGGATGGCATGTTCCTGGAAGCTGTGGCTGTGTCATCAGCCTGGGCGCTCCAGTGTGTGCGCTGGGGTAAGGGGCTCAGCAAGCAGTCACTTTGCCTGCCCCATTCAGCCCACCATGTGTACCCAGGCCAAAGGGTCTCTTGCTCCCAGTCCCTGCCAGGGCTGAGCTGCCCCCAAGGGAAAGGGGCCGAGCCCCCAGGCCCACTGCTTGCACCCAGGTCCCAACCAAGCAGCTGCCCTGGGGAGAAGCCAGTCCCAGCCTTGGGGACCTACTGGCTTTGCCAGGCCCTTTCCCCGTGCCCTGTGCGCTCCATGGCGCTGTTCCCCAGGCTGCCCCGCACCTCCCAGCTCTCTGTGCTCCCCCTGCTCCCCTCCCCCTCCCCTCGGCGGTTCAGAGCCTTTTTCACATGTTGTATTTTCTTCACTTCACTTCTTCAGATGAATAATTAATAAAGGCTTTTTTGGTCTTCCTTGTTGTCTCAGCAGCCGCCTGCCCCCTCCCCGTGGGGCCCGATCCCCACCGCACGCGCCGGGCACAGCGGCTCGCACTGTCACAGCTTCTGGCACCTGAGGGACCACAGAGCTCCCAGCCAAAATTGACACCACGGACGGGGGCAGTGGCACGCTGCACTATTGGCCCCATCTGCCTGAGTGGGACCTGATACAGGCTGGACCCAGGACTGGGCTGGGGCCCGCAGGAAGCAGAGGGCTGCATTTCAGCTCTGCCCGGTGTTGCTGCCACATGGGCTGGACGCCACAGGAGGCTGGTGCTGGAGTGCTAGCCCTGTGCCCAAGTGGGGGCTGGCGTGGAGCGCAGGGCTGGGCCCTGGGATGAGGCAGGGCTTTGGTGGCAGGAAGTACGTTGGTCCGGGCTGCGCCACCGCACCCACAGGAGATGCTGTGTCCCAATGGAGGGTGCAGGCCTGGAAACCTGCCTGCCCTGACACGGTGCCGGCACAGGCAGGTCTGGGCTAGTGGCGGGAGGGTGCCAGGGCTCAGCCTCTCCTCCCTGCCCAGTGCCCACAGCACAGCAGGGCTCTCCCAGGCTGGGCACCCCCAGAGCTGTTCCCTGGGCACTGGGCGCTGGCAACGAGAAGGGCCGGGGCAGGGCGCG
>NW_005842477.1:531184-531619 GCF_000455745.1 Alligator sinensis | reverse complement strand
GCAAGGTGGCTCGGCGAGACCGCGGGCGTGGACGTGGGCGCAGCTGCCATCAGGTGCTCGGGGGCGCGATGGGTCCATCCCCCGTGCCCAGGGGCCCTGCAGCTGCCCCATCGCGGGCATCCAGCAGCCTGATGCCCTGGGGCACCACGGGCTGGGCCCACCGGTGCTGAGGACTTGCTGGGACGGCACTGGGCGAGAACCGCTGGGGCTTGCAAAAGCGGGTCTGCAAATGGCTGGCAAGGCAGTTGGCAGAGCCGTGGGGCCCTGGAGCACGCAATGCCTGTGGCCCCCAGCTGCACTCGGGCTTCCTGCCCTGGCACTCGGGTGGGGGGAAGGAGCGCCCGCCCACCCGCGTTGCCATGGTGGTGCTGGGTGCCCGCTCTGCCCATCGGCACAGGCTGGAGGGCGGCCGGGGGCTGAAGCAGGCGGGGGGGG
>NW_005842477.1:515759-531132 GCF_000455745.1 Alligator sinensis | reverse complement strand
GGGGCATTGCAGCCTCCCCATGCCCCTTGGCCAAGCTCGCGCCTGGGCCCAGCACCCCAGCATCGTGCCGGTCCCAGCAGGGCCCCCCCACCCCCTGTCTTTGTGCACAGAGGCAGCGTCCCTGGACAGCTCCTCGCCTGCATTGAGATTGTGTCGTGAGGCGGAAGACCAGGCCCATAAATCGCGCGTGTGTGTGAGGCGCAGCACAATGGCGACGGGGCAGCTCGCCCCAGCCGCGGCCTTTCCCGGGGGCCCCCTCCCCTGCCAGGCCCGGGCACCTAGTGCTGGACCCTGGCTGTGCCACCCGTCACATCCCTGGTGGTTTCCTTGCCGATGCCCTTGTCACCCAGCAGGCATGCAGTGCCCAGAGCCAGCGGCGCAGACCGGCTCAGCCTGGCGTGTTCCCTGGGGGCTGCGTGGGCAGGCGTCTCCCCTCCCCTGTCTCCCGCGGGAGCTGAGCGGGCAGAGCTGATAGTCTCCCCTGATTTGGTCCTTGATCGGTCCTGATTATGATGCCGACCCTTTTGACACCAAGGAGGGTGGGGGGGACTAGGTGCGTGCCACAGGGGTGCCAGGGAGGTCAAGGTGCAGCCGGCACTGCCCTGGCGTGCCTGACACAGTCCAGCGCCAGCGCGAGTGATGGGGTGGGGGTGGCTGCGGCAGAGCTGTGTCCCGGGGACGCCGGAGCATTGATATTTATTGCCAGGCAGTGCGGCAGTTCGGACGCCGCCACCGGCGCGAAGCGTCTGGATGAGACATGAATTACGGGGGAATTAGGCTCCCAGAATTGCAGCGCACGTGTCCCAGCAGCCCGAACACGCTGGGCCTGCCAGGCTCCCTGGTGTCGAGGGGTTGCGCTGCACCGCTCCCTGTCCTGGGGGCCAGGCCCTGCGCACCCAGTGCCTCCCCCATCCTCACCAGGCGTCTCGCTGCCAGCACACCAGGCCATAGCAGAGGGCAAGCCATGGCCCCCGCCCGCCCCATGTGTGATGGGGCCTGCTGCTCTCCCAGGGGCAAAAGCCAGCAAGGAGTCTGGGCCACAGCCCCCAGTCCTGGCATCATGGGCCGGGTGCCCAGCTCTGCCACGTGCTCGCTCTGGCAAGGCCTACGCCCTCTCACCCTGCAGCACCAAGCCTTGCTCAGCCAAGTGCGGAGCGGCCCTCGGCCCCTGCCCTGGAGCTGCTGGAGCCATGCTCCCTCCCCTCCCAGCTGCCCAACCCTGCCCAACCCCACCCTGCCCCACCCCTCCCTGGTGCCCAGTCCTGGTCCTCAGAGCCCCTGCTCTCCGTGCCCCCAGTGTCCCCCATGGCTGCATGGACAAGGCCCCCCACACCAGGGGATGGATCAGAGCCACGTGCAAGATGCTGAGAGGTGCATCTGGGTCCCTGGGGATGGTGCCAGCGTCTGTATGTGTGGCAGGGCAGGTGTCTGCCAGGCCCCCGGGTACATGGGGGGAGGGTTCTTGCTCCCCTGCTGACTCAGTCCCACCCACTGCATCTGGCGCAGGGAGGAGCTGCCTGGGGGTGCCAGGGCAATAGGCTGGAGGGGACTTGGGGGCAGCCATCAGCACTGAGGCCGCAGAGCCAGGGTTGAGGAGGGCAGGGTGGTCCGTGCCTTCCTGCCCATGTCTGGTATAGGGTGTTGCTGGCTGCTCTGTCTGCCTTTCCCTCCAGGCAGGACTGGTTTGGGGACAGGGCTGGGGCTGAGGGCTGGGGCCGGGTCCCTGAGGGGGATCAGTAGGAGCTGGGAGGTGGGGGCAGAAGGTGTTGGGGCCCTACGGAGGGTGGGATCCTGGTCTGTGGTTCCCATGCTTGTCTGAAGCCAGGCAGGGGGAGATGTAACTTTGCAGCCTAGCTAAATATACGTCTGCCCAGCACGAGCTTTTGTGTGCTCAAGTCGCTTCATCCGATGGCTTGTGTGCAGGCTGCGGCCCCTTTCCTGTCCTGTGCTGGGGGCACAGGTCTGGAGCAGCTGGGGCCCTACCCTAGAAACTGGTATCTTCCTTATGCCCTTGGCCCCTTCCCCTCCCTGCAGCTGTGCACTGGGGCTGGGGGTGCCCTGGGAGCAGAGTACAGCTCTGCAGCCAGTGGCCCTGGTGTGCAGGCACCTGCTGGGGCCCTGCCGGGTGACCCCAAGGTCCACCCAGGCCGAGCGCCGAGGGAGTTCCCTGCGTCACGTGCAGGCTCTGGCTCGCCACTTCAAGGCGGCTTTCATCTGCCTGACGCCGCGTTTGAGGCAGCGAGCGCTGGCACGTCCTGGAGAGAGAGCCCTCGAGTGCGCTCCCCGGGGACGCGGCGCCTGGAGAGGAGGCTGACTCGCTCCTTGTGCTTGTGCTGTCCCCGGCTCCTGCACCCAGCGTGGAGCTCTGGACTGGGGCTAGATGCCTGGGTTCTCCCCCCAGCCTGGGAAGTGGGGTGGAGGAGTCTGGGGCTGGGAGCACGTGTGTTTCAGGACACCTGGGTTCTCTGCCGGTGCAAGGCATCCTCTGGGCAGGGAACTGGGGTGGGGCCTGGCCTGCGCCACCAGCAAGGCCCTGCCCCCTACATACTTTGCTGCCCCATTGCTCAGCGGTGTTGTCTCTGCAGCCCCCCTGGCCTGAGATGCTGGGGGGCAGCAGGGAGACCTGTTCTCCGCATCTAGGTTCTGCTGGCTCCAGCCCCTGCCCCAGTCCAGCCCAGAGCACAGCAGGGAGCAGAGCTGGAGGGGCCAGAGCTGTGCAGGGTGGAGGAGTGCAGAGCAGACAGCTGGTTGGGGCGTCCCCGCTCTGTCGGCAGGGGTCCTGCACAGGGCAGGCCAGGTGCCGCGGGAGTGGGTCTGGGTGCGGGTGCGGAGCCCAGGGCAGGAGAGAGCGATGCCTGCGCTGGTACCGCCAGTGCTCGCCTAGCCTCACCTGGGAGCAGCCGGGCTGTAGATCCCACGGGCCAGGGCGGCTGGGAGCCTGGCTCCTTCCCCTGGGGCTGAGCAGCCCCAGGGCCAGGAGCCCCATCCCTGCCGCAGGCTGGGCCTGGTCCCGTGGGCTGTGGCAGGCAAGCACAGCAGCCATGTGGGGCCAAGGGTGGAGTGGGTGCCCCAGGCCAAGGGCGTGGCCCGAAAGTGCCCAGTGAGTCACGGCGTGCAGCAGGGCTCAGCACGGGCGGTGACGGGCTCAGTGCGGGCGGTGGCAGGCCCAGCACCGCACGGGGTGTGTCTGGCCATGGGGATGGCTGGACCAGCAGGCGGTGGGGAGCCCTGCTGGGGCTGGCACAGGGATGGTGTGGACTGTGCTGGGGGCTGGGGCCACGTGGCTGCTCCGACCCAGGCCAGTAATTGAGTCGCTGGCTGCAGATTGATGGTTTAATTAAAACCCAATTAAAAACCTCATTGATCTTGTTAGCAAAGCAGGAAGGTTTGGGCTTTAGCAGGGATTAAAGGGATTGTGTGGCCTCGATACGGGCGTTGGCGGGGCGCTGGGTGGGCTGCTCTGAGCCTCTGCCCCTCCCCCCCACCCCAACTCCAGCCCTGCCGCCAGGACCCCGCGCCAGCCAGGCCCCCCTGCCGGGCCCAGCCCCGCCAGTGTCCCTGTGCCATGGGGTCATCAGTCTGTCTGCCAGCATGCATGGCCCCACTGCGGTGTGTGGGTGCAGCTGCATGCTGAGGTCTGTACACACACGCATGTGTCTGTCTGCCTGGGCACCGTGACTTTGCAGCAGCATGTGTGTATGCGTGCGTGCGTGCTGGGAGGTGTGCCTGCCTCTCCGTGTGCCATGCGCGCAGGGGGGGCCTGGGCAGCGTGTGCGTGTTGCCCGGTCTCCTTGGTAGCGTGCGCATGTGTCTGGGCGATGGGGGAGGGGGTCTGTGCTGCCCGCCTGTGCTGCCGGCTTCGCCCGGCCCCGGGGATCGATGCGGCTTCGCCTCTCGCTGTCGTGGGAAGTGACTGAAAGGGGAAGGCATAAATCAATGGCACTTTTTTGTTCCCCGCCCGATCGATGGCCCGGCAGGGCACAGCTCCCAGGACCAGACAAAGGGGCCTGCGTGACTGGGGGCTGGAGCTGTGACCAGCCAGAAGCCGCCCTCCCCGCGGCACCCTTGGCCAGGGCTGAGTCCAGCCCAGCCCCCAGGGCCCTTCTGGGTCAGGAGGTCCCAACGGGGCCAGGGCTGGGTGCGGGGCCCCGGTGCTGGCTGGGCCGGGCCGGGCCACACTGCACTGCACCACCGGTTCGGTCGCAGCGCGGCCGCCAGCAAGCTACGCTCGGCCCAGATTTATGGCAGCAGATGGGAGCGGCGCAGCCGCCAACGCTGCGGCTGCCAGGGACCGGGACCAGGGCTGTGGCGGTACGGGGCCACTGGGCGCTGTGCCCGGGCTGTGCTGCCGGGACCCGCCAGGGGCATCCATCTGCCCAGCTCCGACAGCAGGATGAAGGGTGCCACGGCCGCATAAAGCGCCGTTCTGAGAGCGCAGTCGTGCAGAAGCGATGCAGCCTGGCTGCACCCTTGTTAACCCTTCAAGGGCTGCCTGACAGGCGCTGCCAGGACCCGCTGAGTTGCTGGGGGGGCCGGGGCAGGCCTCAGGGTAGCTGTGGGTTCTTATGTGCCAAGGTCACTGGTGCCCGGGGGCCGGCTCTGATGCCAGCTCCTGTCACATCAGCTGCCACAGTGTAACCTGGTAGGGGCTGCTCTCCCATGGGGCCAGAGGCCGGGGCCAGGGTAGGCTGTGCTGCATCCTCATGTCTGAAACCAGAGCCCATGGATCCAGGCATCCAGATTGCATCCCTGGGGACGCAGCACCCACAGGCCTGGAGCTGAGCAGGGCACTCAAGTCCTTCCTGCGAGCTCCCTGGCAGCGCCCAGGCTGGAGACGAGGGGCCGGGAGTGGCTGGGATGTTTCTGCTGGCACAGGAGAGTGGGCACCCAGGGAGACAAGGGCAATGGCAGGAGTGGCCAGCTGCCCTGAGGGTAGGTGTCCAGGCCAGGCCGTTCCACAGCCCTGGCTGCAGGCAGTGATACCCCTTGCCTGGTGGGGGGGCCAGCCTGGAGTTTGGGGAGCCAGCTGGGCTGCCGAGAGGCAGCTGGGGGAGCGGCTGCAGCCCTGGCAGCTAGTGCTGGGGGGCTCCCCATGCCAAACAGTACATGCCCCCAGCCCCCTTGGGGCCCCCTCCCATGGCCCTGGGCTCATTAGTGAGGCTGTTTATCAGAAGCTGGCACCTCTAATGGGCCCCTGTGGGAGGGCTTTCTCCCTGGCCTGCCCCAGCGCTGGGCTTCAGGGCTGTGGTTCCATCCCTGGGGCGGCCACTCGATCCCAGCTGGAGGCAGAGTGAGGTGCACCAGAGCTGGGGCATGTGGGAGCACAACACCCCCCCCCCCCCAACACACACACACACGCACACTCCTCAGCAGCCCAGGCGGAGCCGCGTGGGACAGCCGGGCCCGCTTAGCCCCCGCTCTGTGCCGCGTCCCCGCTCAGGTAATTGCCGTTCCTTGCACAACCGCTCGCACCACATCAAAGGGGAACATGAAAGGTCCCTGCTCTGTGCCAGGGCGGAACTGCACCCGCTGCCTGCCCCACCCCAGTGCTGGGCTCCCACGGGCTAGAGCTGGGGACTGGTGCAGGAGCCTGGCGAGGCCCCATCCGTGTGGTGGGACAGGCAGGGGGTACAAGCTTGCTGCCACCTCTCCCTTCCTCCCTCCCCCGAATTGGATGCAGATCCCCCGTGCCCAGGCCCCTGGCCCAAGGATCCAGAAGCTGTCCTCCAGCAGCCATCTGCACCCCCAGGCGTTCAAGCTGGCTCAGGCCAGGGCTGGTGCACAGGCATCTCGACGCCTGGGAACGGTGATGGGACCCAAGGCAGAGCTTGGTGCTGCCATCCCATGCCCAGGCCAGGCGTGGTGCCCCGGGGGCCACAGGCTGCGCTGGGTTTCACTGCTGAGGAGCTGGCGGGCAGAAAAATAGCTGGCAATTATGGAGGGCAGGGAGGTGCCACGACGCTGGGGCAGGACAGGGCAGGCCAGGAGTTGGCATGGGAGCACACCGGGGCTGTGTAAGCCACCTGCTCCCTGCTGGACATCTCGCCCACTCCGCAGCAGAGATCGATTGGCAGCGCCATGACTGGTGATGGGAGCCAGGCCTGGGGGATCAGCTTACAGGGGAGAGTTTGAGCTGAGCTCACTGTCGACTCCCATGTCGTGATCCATGCTGGCCGGGCACGCAGCATGTGCTGGGTGGGTTGGGGGTTGCTCTAACCTGGGCCGGGGTTGGCGCCATAGGGAAGCCTTACTGACGTGGGCCCAGAACTCAGACGCTTGCGTGACTGGGATTATTGCCTGCAGATACCAGGACTGGATTGTGCCATGCCACGGCAGCCTGTCCTGCCTCATCCCTTGACCTGGCTCCCAGCCATGCTCTCTGCTGGGGCTGACATAGGCTATGGTGGCCTGGGCTGAGTCTCCGGTATGATGGCGGCTGGTGTTTGGGCATCGGGTCAGGTTCTGGTGCTTGACAAGGGTTGGGGGCTGTGCCCGGCTCCTGCCACAGCCCAGTGCCTTGGGCTGGGGGCTGCTCCAGAGGCCACGTGTGCAGTGGGACCAGCTGTGGGCATATGCCGGGCCCCCGCAGGCCAGGGCAGCAGGGTGGCCATCAGGATGCCAGGGCCCATCCAGAGCAGGCAGCAGCCGACAGCAGTCCCGGCACTGTGCAGGCATCCCCAGCTCGTAATTAATTGGCAGGAGCTGCGGGTCAGCGGCGGTGCTTGCCCGCCGGGATTATCAAGGCCGAGATTTCAGTCGGGTGCGGATTAGGGCGAGTGGATCTGAGGGGATTGCGGCTCTTAATCAATGTAAATGAGGCTCCCCCAGGGCCGCCCTTTACGGCATTAACAAAATAACAGGATTTGCTGGAACAGGGTGAAAAATCCCTTCTCTGAGCAGCGACGTGTGCGGGAGGCTGGGCCTGCTCCTTGCACCATGCCATGTCTTCCCTGCTCCCGCGTGGTGTCTCCATGGCCTGGGCAGCCCCGCACCTCCGTGTGCACCCCCAGGGCACGGCTTGTCCAGTGGACACCATGTGTCGGTGCCCGGCCTTGCACGGGACCAGACAGGTGGAGGAAGGCAGTGCTGCCCCCTCTCCACCCCCTCACAGGCACGTGACCTGCCCCCCAGCACCCACTCCTCCCTTCAAACCCAGATGGTGGCGGGACGTGGCAGCAGCCTCTGCCATGTCGGTTGCCCCTAGGTTTCCCCCACCACCACACTGAGCTCCCTGGCTGCAAGCATCAGGCACCCCCAGCACCCGCTGCCCTCAGCATGGTGCCAGTGCCCCCTCCCCCAGCCACGTCAACCTGACAGGTCCAATTAGTGCCTGGATCATTGCTTTCCAACCCGAGAGCGGCTCTGCTGTGCACCTGCTCCTGCCAGCAGGGGGTCAGAGCTGTGCTGGGTGTTCCCGGGGGATTTGGCTGGGGCATAGGGATGGGGGGCTCCCTGTGACTCCATGGGGGTGAATGGGGGTGGTGAGATGGCCAAAGGTCTGGGCTCAAGAGGTGGATGCTAGGGGCTATGTTCCTGCGGGTGAGGGATGCATTGTACCCCTCTGCTGCAGTAGCACGGTGCCCTGCCCTGGTCCTTGGGCTCGGGACCCCTTTGGCTGAGCCACTGGGCACTGGCCGGGCCCCTGCACTCGGGCTGACTGTGCCAGGGGCTCCAGGCCATGGCTGTTCTGCTCCATGCCCGAGCCTCCTCGTGGCTGCAGCACCGTGTGGCCCACGTCCCACTAGGAGAGGCTGGTGTCTGGCCGCTCCATGCAGGGCTGGGAGGATACCAGATGCTGGCACAGACCAGGCACCACGTGCTCAGCACTGGAGCTGCATCCTGGCTGCTGTCTTGGTGGGGGCAGCCCTGGTATGGGATCTGGTGCACCCATCCAGCTGGGAAGCTGCAGCTCATGTTGTCCTACGTGGCTGCTGTGGGGGCAGAGGGTGGAGTGAGACCCTGATGTGCGCAGGGGCAATGCTGGGGCTGAGGCTGTGATTATTCATGGGTCAGCATGCTCTGCTCAGCTGGACACGCATGGGGGAGGCATGTGCAGCGGGGGTGGCTGGGCTGGGCCTGGCAGGTGGGATGGGGCCTCAGGCCAGCTTTGCTCAGTGCCGCGGGGCAGGGCTGTGCCCTGGGTGGCCCGTTGGGTACAGCTCCTCTGCCTGGGCTCTGGGTCCCTTCCCCAGGAGCTGCAGCTGGGGCCCTGGTGGCTGGGCCCAGGGACAGCTCTGACCTGCACCTCTGCCCGCAGCCTCCGGCGGGAGGGCTACACGGTGCAGGTGAATGTCAACGACTACCTGGACATCTACTGCCCACACTACAATGCCTCGGTGCCCGAGCACAAGCTGGAGCAGTACGTCCTGTACATGGTGAGCGCTGAGGGCTACCGCACCTGCAACGCCAGCCAGGGCTTCAAGCGCTGGGAGTGCAACCGGCCCCACGCACCTCACAGCCCCATCAAGTTCTCAGAGAAGTTCCAGCGCTACAGCGCCTTCTCGCTGGGCTACGAGTTCCACGCCGGCCACGAGTACTACTACATCTGTACGTGGGGCAGGGAGGACCGGGAGGGCTGGGTAGGGGTGCCCCTTGCTCCACTCCGTGCTCCAGGCTGAGCTGGTGCCCTGTGTCCACCAGGGGGCGCCCCGGGCCAGGCTGGGAGCCCCCATGGCCACCTTAGCTGCAGCCCTGGAGCTGTGCTGGGGCAGGCGGGAGTTGTGGGGTGGTGCAGGTACCTCCCGGGGCATCCCATGTGCTGGGGCTGCTTCCCTCTGAGCCACCAGCTCTGGCCCTCTGGCCCTGCCACTACAGGGGCCCAGCCGTCCCAGCCCCTTCTCAATCCGTTGCAGCGACCCCGACGCACAACCACCGCCGGGCCTGCCTGAGGATGAAGGTGTTCGTGTGCTGCGCCTCCCGTGAGTACCACCTCGCATGTGCAAGTGCACACTTCCTGCGTGTGTAGTGTGTCTCCCCATCCCTCCGCAGGGGGGGCAGGGGCACTCGGGCACTCTGGGGGGGCATGAGGCTCCCATGGGGGCACCTAGCAGCAATTCTGGGTCGCTGCCCCGTTGCATGTTGCAGCTGGGTCTCAGCATGGCCTCGGCCAGCACCCAGAGGCTGACTCCTCCCATATCCCCGCAGCATCACACTCCGGGGAGAAGCTGGCACCCACCCTCCCACCTTTCACTATAGGGCCCGAGGTGAAGATCGAGGACATTGGTAAGTGTGAGACATCAGCCAGTGCTGCCCTGCAGTGAGGAGCCCCCAGCAAGCACTTCCCTGTGACCCGCAGCACCCGCTGCCGGGGCTGGTGCAGCCGGGAGCCCCTGCCCCATGGGTCTGGTCACTGCATAGAGTTCATGGCTTGGCCATGCGCTGGGGGTGCCCGCGTGGCCCTGTCTCAGGCATGGGGTGACCAGGCTGGGGCTCTCCCAGCACCCCACTCACTACCTGCCTCTCTCCACAGAGAACTTCAACCCCGAGGTGCCCAAGCTGGAGAAGAGCATCAGTGGCACCAGCCCCAAGCGGGAACACTTGCCTCTGGCCGTGGCTGCTGCGCTCTTCCTCATGATGCTTCTGGCCTCCTAGCTTGGCGGTGCCGGTGCGGGGGCTGAGCCAGGAGTGGCCCGTTTGGCGCCTGGACATGCCTGAGCCGCCACTTGTCACGGACAGAAGGGGGAGCCAGCCCTTTCCCGACGCAGCAAACACACTGCTGCAGCCTGAGCCCGCGTCTGCCTAGCGCGCCACAGGGCCACGTCTGGGGGACACGTATAGCCTGGGACTGCCCTGCCTCTGCCCGGCCCCTGCCTCCTGCCCACCATGGACTTTGGTGCCCGCCGGACAAGTCAACGCCCTGCTGCACCCAGCCTCCTCCGTGCCCCAGCTCGGCCCAGCCTCCTGCAGAGCCCTGGGCCCTGAGCCCCCACCAGGGCTGGACGTGGCTGTGTGGTGCCAGGGACTACCCGGGTCTGGCCAGCCACAAGAGCCGGGCAGTGGGGTAGCTGGGCAGACTGTACATAGGATGTAGAGTCTATACATACTGTACAGAGAGCGACTATCTATGTAGAGATCTATCCATATGTACCATAGGCCGCGGCGCCGGCACAGCCGGCTGTACATAGCGAGCGTGTTGGATCCTCCTTGTCTTCCATGAAGACCCAACCTATGCAAACGCACAGACACTTTTTGGGGAAACAAGCAAACAAACTCGACCTTTTTCAAGTGCTTGGGCTGGTGATTTTCATATTCTGCTCTTAGTCTATAAAAAAAATAAAAGGATTAAAAAAACCCGCCTGCCTGGAGTGGTGCCCCCAGCCATGCCTGCCCCTGCACCTGGGCCAGCTGCTGCCCCCTCATGCATGCTTGTGCTACAACCTTTGCATGGGGAGTGCTCATGAGTCTCGTGCAAGGCCTCAGCTGTGCATGGGCCCGGGGTCCTGGGGCTGGTGATGGGCTTGGCAGGCTGTGCCCAGCACCCCACAGGCCAGCAGCTGGGCTCTCTGCCCCCCAGGGAGCCGGGGCAGGGAGCATGGGGTGGCAGGCAGGCCTTCACTGTGCAAACAGCTGTTCAAAGTGCCACCCACCGCTGTGGCTTTGTGCACAAAGGGGCCATTCATGCCCAGGCTCCGCTGCGCCGCTCCACCTGGCAGCGGGACCTGGACGTGACTCTCCCCTGGCAGGACCTGCGGCCCACGGTCGGATGGGTGAGGGGGGGCAACCAGCACCATGACACCCTCCCCTGCTGCAGCCTCCTGTGGGATGTGGCTATTCTGCCCCGGGGCAGAAGCGGGGCCAGGCTCTGGAGCACTTACTTGGAGCCAGCCTGGCGAGGGTTGCACTGGGCCCCTCCTTGCCAGGTATCTCCTTGCAGAGACGTCCCCAGCCTGATGTTCCCCAGCGACCCCAGGTACAGCGTCGGAGCCGGCCCAGGAGCACAGAGCAGCCCGGAGCCCACTGGGTGCCATCCCCAGGTAAGCAGTGTCGGGGCAGGCAAGCAGAAGCCTCGAGTGATGGACAACCCCAGTGCTCTGTTGCTTTGGGTCCTGCCTGGGCAGAGGGGCTGGATGCTGTGCGCTGGCTGGCTGGCGCTGGGAGGCGCAGGGGGCTCCAGCATGGCTGCACAGTGCCCTCCTGCCCCACAGGTCAGGGTCCAGAGGAGCCTGTGTGGCAGACCCACCAGCACGTGCTACTCGTGTCCATGCGACTGCGCATGTATGATCATGTGCTTGTGACCAGAGCACCATGCTCTCTGTCCCAGCCTCTCCCAGGGTTCAGGGCTGGGGGTGCAGTGCCCAGGGAAGGCCAGGGCTGGGTGGTGCTCTGTGCCCCTCTCCCTGCAGCCCGCTTCTGCAGCTCCAGCCGTGCCCTCATAGGACACAGCATGCTCCCTGGCACAGCTGCCCAGTACACATAGATGTGACACTGGGGCTGCAGCTGGGCCGGGGCTGTGCTCAGGCCCCAGCCGCCCTCCAGGCTGTGGCTGTGGCTGCCAGGCAGCACAGCACAGCACAGCACAGCACAGGGGCGGCTTCCTCCCTCCCGCCGGCCTGGGCTTGTCTGGGTGCGGGAGGAGACGGCAAAGGCAAACCAGTCTGACAGGTCTTGTGCCCAAAACCTCGCAGCTGGGGGAGGGGAGGGAAGGGGGCGGGTGCAGCTGCCCCCTGGATCCGGGCGGGGGAGAGGGGGTGGTGTCTGCCCAGGAAGAATCTGGTGCTTGGCAGAGGCTGGGGGCATGGTCCAATTCCCAGGTTCCTCCTGCTGCCCCTGTGGCTGGATGGATCCCACCCAGGTGCAGGGTGTGGCAGTGCTTGGGGAGCCATGGGGGTGTTGGAGCCTGGATGTAGGTGGTGTAAGGGTCTCTTGCCTCTGGAGCTGCAGGCCGCTCTGCCCCTGTACACAAGACATCCTGAGAGCCCCATGGCAGGGGCAGCCCTGCGGCCTGCAGAGCCCCCAGGAGTGGAAGCGTTGCAAGGCCCATGCCCAGCGCCAAGCCAGGCTGTGGCCCTGGACTCCTGTCCCTCTGTCCATCTCAGGTGGCAGGAGGGTGGAGGCTGTGTTCTCAAGTACTCCATCGGCTCATCTGTCTGTCCCCCTGGCTGGCAGTACCTCCCCTGACCACGGGGCCGTGTGGGGTGCCAGCCTGGCTGGACACAGGGACTGGGTGCCAGGTTGGACATGCAAGGGGGTCTGACTCGGTCGCCTACAGGTTTGGCTGCTGTGCATGCAGAAATCCCTTTTGCAGCTCAGCTGGGACTTGGTACCGCCCCACAGCCAGCCCGGCCCAGCCCAGCATCTTGGCTTTGAGCAGCTAGAGCTGGGCTCCATGGCCTGGTACATGTGTGCAGGCTGGGCATGGGGCACAAGCAAGTCCATAGGCCTGCTCTGCTGACCCCAGCTTTGCACCCCCCACCCCTGCACACAGTGTTATCTGCTCCCATAGGTCACTGCCTGCTGTTTTTTGTGAATCTCCAGCTCCCAGAGTCCGAGGGTTGTGCCGCCTGTGAAGTCCCGCAGACGTGGAGGGACCTGGCACACAGCACCTGCACCGGGAGGTGAGTGCATGGACCATGGCAGCACCAGTGACAGCTCAGGGCCTGACCGGTGAGTTGCAGTGGCACGGGGCTGGAAGCTGTGTTGCCTGGGAGTGGGGCAAGGGACTGGTCCTTGCTCCTGCCTGCGGCAACACCGGGCTGGCTCCTGGCAGAGCCTCTGGCACGTCTCTGGCTTTGTCCCGCCCCACGTGAGCCCCACCCCGGGCCTGTACCTGCCAGGCTGCACGCAGCTCCGGCCTTTGCCCCCGTCATGGGACCCAGCAGCCAATGACATCACCATGCACCCAGGTGCTCCCTGCATCCTGATAAGCCATAAATAGTCTGTCACGCACTTGTGCAAGACATAAACACGGGTGCACAAGGGCTTACCTTTGCCTCATACACATCACCAAGCGTGTCCTGGGCATTGACCCTTCCTAGCACTGTGTCCCCCTCCCTAGGTGTCATTGAGCCTACACTGAGACGTGTCCAGCATCCCGGGGACAGGGGGTGCAGGGCAGCCCCCAGGCCTCACTGGCAGGTCACAGGGGGCTGGCAGGACCCCAGCACCCCTGACCCCAGCTGTCCCCCCTCCCCTGCACCCTCTGCTCTGGCTCCCGTGACCTTTGCTCAGAGGCAGGCATGTACAGCATGAAATCCTGGCTCAGATCCTGTTATCACCTTCTGGGAGTGGGGTGGGTGCCACAGCATGGGGGGCAACCCAATGGTGGGTTCAGGTTGTGTGGACCCAAGAAGCTGGGCCGAGCTGGTTGAGTCAGATCCACTGAAGGGGGTGGCTGCAATGCCAGAGCGGTCAGGGGCATCCCTGTGACATTGGCTGGGTAGAGCTGGGCATGACTGGGCATTCAACCCCCTCCCTTCCCCAGGCAAGTCAGTGTCAGCAGGCCCTGACAGTGCTTGGAGCTGGGGCGCTGGCAGCTGCCCTCCCTGGGGGCATCATACAGGGACCCCTACCTCAGCTAGCTCCAGCTTTGTGGGCTGCATTCTGCTCGTGGTGAAGCAGCAGGTCGGGGCCGGCACCAGGCCTAGCTATGAAGAGGCAGGAAAAGAGGAGCAAAGTAGGGCCCCGGCCCCTGGGCCAGGTGCACTCCAGTTACAGCAGCAGTGCCAAGACTCTGCGGTGCTCCTGAGCCCTCGGTGCGTATCAGGGGAGTGCTCCCAGGCTGGCTTCAGCCAGCACACTGCCTGCCCGCGCCGTGTCGGGCATGCAACATTACCCACAATCAATGGATCATTATGTAATAAACAAGGGGAAAGCTGTTTTGCAAACGTGGCTGAGTTATCACTTCTCCACGCCGCGGCGAAGCATCTCTCCGTGCGGCTTAACAAGAATGGATCGGTGTTGGGGGCAGATCCTGGTGATAGTGAGCTGCCATGCGCCTGCCAGACAGCGCTGCAGACGGGACGTGCTGAGGGCCCAGCTGCCTGCGAGGCCCCCTCGTCCCCTGCGAGCCTCGTGGGAAAGGGCCTCTCCTGCCTGGAGTTTCACTTCCATAGGCCCACTGAGAACGGGGCAGGGGCAGGGGCAGGGGCAGGGGGACTCTCTGTTTGTCAGGGGCTGGTGCAAATCCCCAGAGAGAGGAGCAGCTGATAAGGGCAGAGAAGAAGGGCTTTTTAATCTGGCTCCCTCCTCCTGGCCCTGGCCCTGCGCCTTATCAGCAGCTCCCTTCCCCCACCCCAGGTATCCAGATGTTTCTGAAGTTCCCCAATGCCTCAGGGAGGGTTTGTGCTGAGCCTGCAGGCCCTGCTGCCAGGCCAGGACAGCCCCTGCCTGCCTGCAATGTGCAGCCCCCGCTTGAATCAAGGGAGCTCCCACCCACTTCCATGGTGCAGGGTTTGGGCACAGTCCAAGCACAGCACCGCAGCGCAGCTGAGCCCTGCCCCCATGCAACAGGCAAGGGGATGAGTGAGACGAGGGGCTCTCAGGGCTGGGACTTTGTAGGGGCCCTGGGGTCAAGACTCAGCACTGTCTGGCCAGCAAACAGGTCACAGCAAGGGGTAGTTCCCACTGCCCCAGTGAGGAGACCTACATGCCCTTGGCTCCTGCCAGCGGCCCCATGTGTTCTTGTTGTGCTGCTGCGTGTGCAGAGAAACGTTCCCATGTGTGCACGTGAGCGAGTAGGATCATGGAGTTAGAGTGCCTAATCCGACCCTTAGCAGAGAGGTGCAGGACATGCTGTTCCTACCCCCTCCAGCCCCTTTGTGGAAGCTGCCCACAAAGGAGGCTCTGAGCCTCCCTGGGTGCGCGCGTGCGTGTGTGTGTGTGTGTGTGTGTGTGTAGGCTGCACCAGGTGTCTGCTTGCTGCCATCCCAGGGGTCGTGTTCCTGGTGTGTGTCGGCGCCAGCTGCGTGCATAGGCACAGTTCTGCGTTGGCTTGGCGTGCTGCTCTCGGTGGTGTGGCATCGCTACACATGATGTTGGCATGTGTCTCCATGTCGGCGCACAGGCCCATGTTGCAGTTGTGGGGGCCATGCTCCCAGTGGCGTGACGTTGCCACGTGTGCTGTTGGTGTGTGACTGTCAGTGCAGGGCCCTGTGTTATAGCTGTGGGGGCCGTGTTCCCAGTGCTGACATGGCCATGCTATGCGCGCCGTTGGCGTGTGCCTGTCAGTGCGCGGCCCCATGCAGTCGTGGGTGCCGTGACATTGCCACGCGTGCTGTTGGCGTGTGGCTCCATGTCAATGCATAACCCCACGTTGCAGTTGTGGGTGCTGTGTTCTCAGTGGAGTGACACTGTCAGGCGTGCTGTTGGCGTGCGGCCCCGTGCGGCGCACAGCTCGGGGCCGGGGTCGGGGGTCGGGGTGCGGGGCCGCGCTCCC
>NW_005842477.1:511985-514969 GCF_000455745.1 Alligator sinensis | reverse complement strand
GGCGCCGGGGGCAGGAAGCCTGTTGACAAACATGTTGTTGGTCCCAGTTCCTCTGGGCCCTGATCTGCCCGGGCTGGGGGGTGCAGAGGCCACAGCTGTGACGTGCCTGGGGCCGGTGGGCCCCCCCCCCCCACTGGTGAAGATTGGCTTTGCTTACCCTGTCTGGGGGCCCAGCCCGGGAAGGGGCAGCCCAGGCGCCCCATGGTCAATGTACATCTGCCTGGTTCCCCGGCCTTGAGCAGACGGAGCCGGGAGACAGGAGACAGGCTGTCTACCCCCCGGGGCTCCTGGGGAGCCAGGAGGGGCCCAGGCTGAGCTGGCCTGGAGTTTATGAGGTGTCAAACCAGGCACATTGTCCCTCTCGTCCACCCTGTAAAGCTCCCAGGGGCAGAGGCCTCCGGCAGGACGCACCTCTTCCCCCTTTCCACCATCCTGGGCCGGGCACAGGGGTGCTGGCTGCAGCTCGTCAGCACTGTGCCCCTGTGCTGACTGCCCTGCTCTGCGCCAGGTTCTTGTGGGACGACTACGTGGTGGAGGTGCGGCTCAATGACTACCTGGACGTCATCTGCCCGCACTACGAGGAGGGCAGCGCAGGTGCCCACGCCATGGAGCGCTACACACTGTACCTGGTGGAGCATGAGGAGTTTGTTACCTGCAAGCCGCACTCCAAGGACCAGGTGCGCTGGGAGTGCAACAAGCCGATGGCGCCACACGGCCCTGAGCGCTTCTCGGAGAAGTTCCAGCGCTTCACACCCTTCACGCTGGGCAAGGAGTTCAAGGAGGGGCACAGCTACTACTACATCTGTGAGTGACCAGGGCCCTGGCAGGGCTGGGATGGGAAGGGTCTGCAGGGTGCATGATGCTGCCCTGGGCCAGCTCCCTGATCTGTCTCTGCCTGGGGCTGGGGTCTCCCCCGGGCCAGCCAGGGTCCCAGCACTAAGACGGGAAG
The DNA here is from genome assembly GCF_000455745.1 of Alligator sinensis. Classification (NCBI taxonomy): domain Eukaryota; kingdom Metazoa; phylum Chordata; order Crocodylia; family Alligatoridae; genus Alligator; species Alligator sinensis. Next base: position 514,020 of record NW_005842477.1, on the reverse strand, counting down.
CAGCTTGCCCTGGAGCCAGGGCCCCTGGTCCCTCTGACCTGTGTCTCTCCTCTCCAGCAAAGCCCATACACCACCATGGGGACACCTGCCTGAAGTTGAAGGTGACTGTGGTCGGCAAAGCCAGTGAGTATCTCTAGGTGCTGAGTCCTGCTGCCCCCCTGCTGCCAGTGTAACCCCTGCATCCCCTTCCCCTCCCCCGACCCCTCTCACCCTCTGCGGCCCCCAGGTGCCAAGCGGCCGTGGACAGGAAGCCTGAGTCATGGCCCTGGCTGTACCCTTGCAGGCAGCTGCATTGCCTGCCCACCCACTGAGGCAGAGCCCAGCCGCAGCCCCTGGCCAGCCTGGGGGCAAGGGGTGGGGGTCTCTGTGGCATACCAAGTGCCTGCCCCTGGAGCGAGGGGTGTGGTGGGGTGGGCTGATGCTGGAATGGGACGTGACTGCTGCGGGCTGCCCTTCACCTGCATCTCTGCATTTTCTTTCCAGCTCAAACGCTGCCTACCCCCATCCCCACGCAGCGGAGCAGGATCCTGGCAGGTATGGTTCAGGGGCAGATGGGTCTGCAGAGATGGGGCAGCCACAGAGGGTGGGGGGGTGGTGCCACAGGCTGCCACGGGCTGGAGGGTGGGCATGCAGTTGTGGCACTAGCTACAGGCAGCACGGGGCTTACGCCACTCCTGGACCCTGTCCCCTGCAGACGATCCGGCACAGCATGTCCTGCTGAGTGTGGGCCACAACACAGCGATGCGCAGGAGCAGCCCCGTTGCCCTCCTCAGCCTCCTCCTTCCCCTTCTGGTGCTGCCTGGCCTGTGAGGCCCAGCCCGGCCCGGCCACATGGACTGAGTGGCAGGACGGCGGAGGACAGAGTCCGCAGGACAGAGGAGCAGGCCCCACATAGTGGCTGGCCTCCTGCGTCCGTGGAGCACGTGTGCATGCCTCATGCACACCCGTGCCTAGCCAGTGATCCCCGCACAAGGCGGCAGCTGAGAACTTGTCAGTATTAGGGGTCCGGGGACCCAAAGCTGAGCTGGAAGCTTCTGCCTCAGCCCTGCAGGGAGCAGTGGGACCCTGGGCAGGGATATATTTACTCCCCTGCCAAAGAACAGAGACGGCAAACACTTCCTCCCCACACTGGATAGTGCCCGTGGGCTGGCCTGGAGGAGCCACCTCTGAGTGTACAGCATGGATATGTCCTGCAGGCAGGGCATGCACAGCAGGGCATGTCCTGGGGACCGGCCCTGGAGCTGGGGCTCAGCCATAGCCCGTGGACTTGTGGCCATGCTGGTGGCAGCCTGGCCTACTGGAGCAGGACCTCTGGAAGCAGTGGCCTGGGACTGGAGCGGGTCCCGGGAGAGAACCTGGAGCCACAGAAGGGTGGCAGCGCTGGGGCAGTGCCCCCAGCCCTGAAGTACCAGCATCTGCCAGCCCCGCAGGCACCGAGGACATGCAGCATTGGGGGCTGCTAAGAGCATCGCCCCAACCCCCTTGTCGCACAGCAGACTGAGCCTGGAGCCCAGGACTGTGACCCTCCCTCCTCAGCCCCTTCTCCTTCTCCTTCATCTGTGCAGCTTCCTTCCTCCTCCGGGAGTTTTTATACGTTTGTTTGGAATAAATAACAGAAAAGAGCCGGGTGCTGCTGCTGGCAGTGAGGGGAGCCTGGTGGGGTGTGCTGGGCGCGGGGGCCATAGCAGCAGGCATCAGCACTGCTGCCTGCTCCTCTGCTTCCTTAGGCTGCTGGGCACGGGGGACGGTGGGCTGGGGGTAAGGTGGGGGCCCTGCTCTAGTGGTCTCTTGGGGCCCCGCTGCTGGGGCGGTGCAGCCCCTGGGGGCCCGCAGTGGAGCAGAGGCTCTAGTCTCTCCGCCCAGTGCCGAGGCTGTGTACACTAGTTAGGTACTCGGCCGTGTTTGCAGAGGGCGTTGGACGGGAAAGGGCTGGGGCAGGCCAGCCTGGCAGCCAGGACCTGAACGCAGGGGCAGGGGGCGGGATGCGATGCCCAGGCCGGGCCGAGGGGCCGGGCCAGGTTGCTGTGCCCCCCCC
>NW_005842477.1:503328-511493 GCF_000455745.1 Alligator sinensis | reverse complement strand
CGCTTGCCATGTTCGCCACCGGCCTGTGAGCACCGCCGGGGGAGGGGGCATGGGTGCGGGGGGCAAGTCCGTCCTCCCCGGGGCCTGCAGCCCCGCCCGTCCCACGCCCCGTGCCCCAGTGCTCCGGTGTCCCACAGGTCGGACTTGCGCCGGATGGTCGCGATGCGCAGCGTGGAGCACATCCAGTTCCTGCCCTTCCTCACCACTGATGTCAAGTACGTGCACCCCCGGCGCGCCCGCTGCGGGGGCATTGGGGGCGGCAGGGCCGGTGCCCCCGCACAGGTAACGCCACCTCTTCCTCCCACAGCAACCTGAGCTGGCTGAGCTATGGGTGCCTGAAGCAGGACTGGACCCTGATTGCCGTCAACACTGTGGGCGCCACGCTGCAGACCCTCTACATCCTCGTCTACCTCTACTTCAACCCCGAGAAGGTGCTGGGCCACCCTATCCCCTGGGGTGGGGACGGGGGTGCCCGACGGGGGTGCGTGCGCCTGCCCTGACTGCCCTCTTCCTCCCCCGCACAGCGCCGCGTGCTGCTGTGGAGCCTGGCCCTGCTCGGCCTCCTGGTGCTGGGCTACTGCTACTTCAGCCTCCTGGTGCTGGACCTGGACACACGCCTGATGCGCCTGGGGCTCTTCTGCAGCACCTTCACCATCAGCATGTACCTCTCGCCTCTGGCAGACCTGGTGCGTGGGCAGTGAGGGGTGGGAGCAGGCCACGGGGCGCTGGGCCTGGCTCAGGGTGCAGCAGAGCAACCCAGGACCAAGAGGCTGCCGCACAGTGGGGTAAAGCCCAGGCCTCCCTGCGCTGGTTGCAGCCCCCGTGTTCCTACAGGCCAAGATCATCCGGACCAGGTCGACCCGGTGCCTGTCCTTCCCCCTGACCGTGGCCACTTTCCTGGCTTCCACCAGCTGGACGCTGTACGGCCTCCAGCTGCACGACCTCTACATCATGGTAAGTGCGCAGGTGCTAGGGTGGGTGCTGTTCCCTCAAACCCCAGCTGCAGGGGTCACATCCCCAGGGAGTGCCTGTGTCCTGCCACCCCTTTCCCCCTGTCGCTGCCTTGTGACCGGACTCGGGCAACGGGCATTGATTTCAATTAATGAGATGCCATGGGCCAATAAAGCCCCCAGCAACGCAGCTGACAGAGCAGCAGCCAGGTCCCTCCGGGTCGCCACATGGATCTGTGCTCTCCCACCAGGTCCCCAACGTGCCTGGGATTGTCACCAGCCTGCTGCGGTTCTGGCTGTTCTGGCAGTACCCCCCAAGTCTGGACAAGCCATACAAATCCCTGCAGGCCTGAGGCGAGGCAGGGCGAATGGCCTGGGGACAGACGGAGCCATGCTGAGCCCATGACAGGTGCTGAGCCCACCTCACCCCAACCCCGGGTGTTGAGTAATGAAGGAGAAGGGACCCACCCCCCACTGTGATTCCACCCTGGAAAAGCTGCATCTTCCACCCATTCCAGCCAAAGACCCCCCCCATTCCCCCCCACTGCACAGCCACTGCCGGGTGCCTGGGAGAGCTGCCCAGTGCCACAGTGGGCCTGGGCTCCTGAGCATGTAGGGCTGCACCAGCACCCCCTTGGTGATGGTCAGCTCCCCTCCCACTTCTACCCCCTGCTCTGGGCAGTGCTCCCAGGAGAGGTGCAGGGGGCCAGGCAGGCTTCAGAGGACTACGCTCCCCTCTGCTGGATGCTTGGGGTTGTACCTGTTTTTACACAGTTAAAAGTGCCTTTCAATAAATCAGAGCCACTTCCTGGCATGTGGAACCTGCTTCCTTGTCCCCTAGATCCACCCTCCCAGGGACACAGAGCTGCCACAACTTGGGCGCAGCAGATGTGGGGAGGACAGGACACCTGGGATGAAGTGGACAACGGGCTCAAGCCCAGTGGCTCGCAAGGGCAGGCAGCGCTGGCTGCTGTGGCAGGTTGAGCAGCACCGTGCCGCGCCGCACCACACCCTCCTGGCAGGGCTTGCTGCAAACTAATAATGCAGCCACGTTGCAATCAATTTGCCTCTCAATCGAATGAGCCCCCAGCCAGCAGAGATCAAACCAAGGTCGTGCCCAGGCTCTAATCAAACTCAATTAAGGCATTCACAGCAATGGGCACGAAGCTGGCAAGTGAGCCGGGTAGCAGACAGTTCAGATCCCGTGGTTGCACAATGTCAGCTCGATCTTAATAGAACAACCACCCTGTGTCTGCGGGGAGGCCCCGCCAGTTCCCAGACGCCCATCCACTGCCGGCCCCGTGGGGCTGCTTGGTCTGGTAAACACCCTACTTCCACACGGCGCGCGCGTGGCTTCATGCAGACACTCCCACTCCCCAGCCCAGGGAGGAGTCATGGGAACCTTGGCTGGGAGGCAGCGACATGTGCAGAGCTGTTTCTACTAGACTCGTACCTTGGTGAAGGGCGGAGAGGGATGACCCCCAGCTTGCCAGCTCTGCCAGGGTCAGTGGGCAAGGCTGAGATTGGCCTCCCTCGGGCAGCCTCAGGACAGCGGCAGCAACCCAACGGGACTCAGTGTTACCTGGACCTCAGAGGGGTCTTGGAGGTTGTGGAGCGCATGCCCGAGGCATGGCCCAGCCAGGTAGAGAAGGCAGCTTGCCCTGCAGTCATGTGGCATGTCCTGAGCACACCGTCACCACTGGTGGTTGCAGGCCCAGCTCCTCCCAAGCACACTCACCTGTTCCAAGCCTGGGAGCAGCTTAGGAGTCACCAGCAGGTTTCATAGATACAGCTGGGACCCCCTCCCCAGGGAGGCAGGTACTACTTGCTTCTCATCTACTCCCAGTGGAAACTATCTCTGCACAGCTGCTCCTTGCTGAGCTTAGCACTCCTGCCCAGGTCCACAGGCCTGGGAGTGGAGGTGAGCTGGGCTGCCTGGATACGGCAGTGAAGGCCCAAAACCCAGTGCTCAGACAACCCAGAGCTCTGAAGATGCCTCTCCCATCACAGGGGCGAGCATGGATGCCTCTCTGAACCCCCAGCACCAATACTGGGAACTGTGAGCCTTCCCTGGGCTCAGCAAGAGGCAGAGGAGCAGGGACAGCAAGCCAGGGGCAGCAGGCCCAGGTCCTTGCGAGGTAAACCCAGAAAAGAGCCTGCTCCCATGTAAGGGCAAGGGCCACAGCCCCTCAGGCAGCACTGTGGGCTGGGGAGTCTCCTCTGCCTGCTGCACATCACACCCAGCATGCATCAAGGAGCCTGCAGCCAAGAGCTGCTGTGCAGGGGGAGCCAGCATCTGGAAGGCTGCTGCAAGGGGACCCTGGGAACCCCGGAGCAAAGCCCCAGGCCTGCCACCCAGCTGGGCGCTGCCCTTAACGAAGGGCTGAGTGCGGGTGCAGCCACAGGAAGGACCTGCCTCGCTGGCATTGTTGCTCAGGAAACAGCTAATTAGTCGCCCCTGCTAATTAGCCCGATCCCTCCCTCCCTCCCGATACCAACAGCTCCTTTTGCAGAAGGATGCACATCCAGTAATTAAGAACAAGAAAGTCCTTGGGCTGGTATGTGAGAAACTTAGGGAGCCTGCCAGGGGGGCAGGCCCCAGCCTGCGTCAGGCACCGGCACCACCCACCTGGCTGGGGAGCCATGTGGGCCGTCCTGTCTGTCAGGGCAGGAGAGACCCAGGGACAGAGCCCCTGGGGCCGAGGCCACAGCTCCTCAGGGAGACAGGCCCTGTTGGTACCACCCCTCAGCAGTGGCTGGAGAGAGCAGCCAGTCAAGCCATGCCACTGCAAGGGCAAGGACAAGCTACAACTCCCTGGAGAGCTCCACCAGACCTGGCCCAGCGGCGCTGCCAGGTCCACTCTGCCTCCTCCCCACAGCTTCTCGAGCTCACAGGAAATGGGAATCCTGCCCACTTCTCTGGGCTTGCCAGGCCCACCCACGAGGCCATGAAGAGCCCATGGCACCCAGCCCCGGGCGTTACCATGCTCCACAGGTACCACTTGGCACCCGAGTGGGAAAGAATGTGCTTGTCCCAGTCCCCTAATGAGAGTCCGAGGCCCCAGCTGCTGCCCCATGGATAGAAAACCTTGTGGCTCAAGCAACCAGAGAGAGAGGAATCCAAGGCAGGGTGGGTTCTCTGCGGCCCTGGTGACACATGTGAGCAGGGGAGTTACGCTGCAGGGGAATGCCTGGGCCTCGCGTACCTCAGGCACCTGGCAAGGCCTTCCCAGCTAAGCGCCAGATGTGCAGAGTCAGCCAGGCTGGGGGATTCCTAGGAGACAGCCCAGAATCTCTCTGCCTGTTAGAAACAGCCCCAGGATTGTTGCCAGCCCAGGGCCCGACTGCTCCAGCACACCTGAGCCAGAAGCACCGTGCTCAGCAGCACCACGCCAAAGCTGCAGCCAGACACTGACTCAGAGGCAAAAGCACCAGCCAGTGAGTCACTAGGGCTGCCCTGAGGGACCCTGGGGTTTCCCCAGGCCTGGGCTGTTTCCAAAGGGAACCCGACCCTCATAGGCCTGCAGGTGCATGGAGCTCTTGGAAAATGGTGGTGCTGCCCTGGCCCCTAGGCCCCCCTTGGTGCCTGTGGGGAGCCAGGCCTTGCCTGACGGCAGCTGCAGGCACCAGCCTACACCCCAGCACCAGCCACTGCTCCCCAGAGCCACCAGCAAGGCTCAGGCTCAGTCACCAATGCTTTATTGTGCTCGTCAGGAGGTCCCAGGTGCATCATTGCGGATGGGCCCCACTCCACGCCGGGGTCAGAACTGCAGCCCGTACTGGCTCAGGTCCGCTCTAGCCTCTCGGATCTGCTGCTGGAGCTCCCTGGCCGCAGCCTCGCAGTCATTGAACGTGGCCACGCGGTAGCCCACAGTCGCCAGGGAGTAGCAGCCGAATGCCACCAGCAAGTATGCGGGGAAGGGCCACAGCACCTGGTGCAAAGGCTCGGGCAGGTGTGGGCCCAGCGGGGCCCAAGCTAGGGCAGCCCAAGCGGTGCCCAGCAGGGCCAGGCCGCACAGCCACTGCGCCAGCTTCGTCATGTCGGGTGGGGGCACCGGGCAGCTGCGAGGGACAAACGATGGGTAAGGGACCGCCTGGCTGCGCACCCCCCAGCACACGCCCCCCCGGGCCCCGCCCCCCCCCCCCCCAGTAGCCAATCTGGCCCCCCCCTGCCGGGCCCGGCCCATTCCATCCCATCCCCCAGGATCGGGCCCGTAATCCCCACCCCCTGGGTCAAGCCCATCCACCTCCTCGCCCCCGGCGCGGCGCCCACCTAGTACAGCCCTAGCAGCTCCCGCCCGTCGCAGGCCTGACGTCATGCGGGTGCGCCACCGGCGATTCCGCGCATGCTCCGCGCCCGGCCTGCCGGGAGTTGTAGTTCCAGGCCGGGAACCCACCCCCGCGGCCACGGGGCCGCAGGAAGCCGCAGCAGGAAGCACCTGGCTTCCTGCCCTGGCTGCAGCGGGGTGCGGGGCCAGGGAGCTCGTGAGGGCAAAGCAGAGCCTGCCCTTCCTTCCCAGCCGGGGCCGCGCGGACGGCAGAGCAAGCCCCGAGCAGCCCCTGGCACCGCGGGGGCAGGGTGCAGGTTGCCTGTCTGGCCCAGGCCCCGCAGGCCATTGCTGCACCGCCGAGGACACCCCGGAGCCGTGCCAGCTCGGGCTCTTGGCCTCGGCCCCGTATTGCCAGCAGCTCCCAGCCTGCATCCCATGCACCCCCGTACTGCGTCCCCCTCCCTGGCCAGGATGCAGGCGGGCTGGGAATGTGCTGGAGGAACGGGGTGGGGCCGTGCCTTTGTTCTCCTGCCAAGCTCCCAGGGCTGCCAGGCCGAGCCGGCACAGCCGTGTTGCAGGCCAGGACAGCAGCTGTGGGGAAGTGGGCCCACGGCCAGCCAGCAGTGCTGGGGGCAGGCAGCCTGGATCCAGGGGCAGGGGCGACTGGGCCAGCACCTGGCGTTAGGACGCGGCCCTGGGGCCTCCGCTGCCATGGTGCAGGCAGGACACCGGCCCCAAACAGCAGCCAAGAGTCCTCGGCCGGGCCCAACCAGCCACGTGCGCCCTGCTGGAGCCAGAGCCTGCTCCTACCTGCCTGGCCCTGCTGGGATTTTCCTCAGGGTGCAGGCCTAGACAGACACTGTCAGCACATTCTCACTCACAGGAGCTCCCCGGCAGACAGCCCTCACCGTGCCTGCTCCCCCGCTGAATCACTGTCTGCTGTCACAGCTGGGCAGACAGAGCCTGGGTCCCCCACGCGCTACCCAGGCCAGGCTCAGGTCCACCCTGGGCTCCAGGAGTGGGGAGGAAGGCAGGGTGTCCACTAGCCCAGCAGCCCTACGCTGAGCCCAGCCCTGCCCAAGTGGGACCGTTAATCCCAACAGCCCCAGGGGGCTGAGCACAGATTAGTGCCATCCCTGTCCCGGTGGTTTAGCCAAGAGCCCGGGGCCAGCGCCGAGTCAGCCAGCAGCTGCCCCCTTCAGCACGCTAAGTGTTACTGAGCTTGGCTTGAGGAACGCGGCCAGTCTCTGACGCAGCACAGCATCTGCCACAACTCGCGGTGCAGAAGCTGGTAACGCCAGGAGATGCCCTGGGGGGAGGCGGTGGGAACAGCCGCAACGCCTTGAGACTGACAGGCTATAAACATGAAAGGCAGCAGTTTGGGGAGGTGGCAGCCTGCCCTTCCTCAGGGGCACTGGGATGCCACATGCCCTGGGAACAGCCAGTGAACACTGCTCCTTGGGCAGGACCAGCTGCCTGGGTCCTTCTGCCACATGGCCTCTGTTGCCCCTCTTCCCCCATGAGGGAGCTCCACCTGGGCAAGGAGGGCTCCAGGGGCCAGGCAGTGTAAGGGCAGCATCTGCCAGGAGGTGCTGCCTGCTACTGGAGCAGCAGAAGCTGCCAGGGCCACGTTGGCGGGGGCAGAGGGAGCACAGCACTGCCCATACTTACCCTGCTGCCATGGTGATGCCCCTCTGGGCCTTGGCTGGCTCCAGTCCCCAGTGCCAGCAGTGTTTGCCTGTGCCACAGCTCCACCTCCTGGGGGCAGCCGGCACTGCTGAAGCCGAGGCAGTCCCGTTGGCAACACTGGGGCCTGTGTTTGACCAGCACAGCCTGCTGTAGCCTGGCCCATCTCCCTGGGGGCAATCCCTGCATGGGCACGAGGAGAGGCAGCCTGGGCACAACCATGCAGTGGGGAAGGGAGACGGGGGGCGTGTCCCACGCTATGGTCCAAGGAAATCCAGGGAGACGGGGCCTCAAGGAGCTGCTGGCAAGAAGGTACAAACAGGCTGCTTTATTGGTCACTGCAGAGTCCTGGGCTGGCCAGGGGGCTGCCCCCTCTGCCCCGCAGAGGGCCAGGGGCATCAGTTCCTCTTCTTGCCTTTGCCAACAGTCTTGGTGGGCATAACGACAGGGGCGGAGGACTGGTAGAGCGTGGAGGAGATCTTGTTGATGTAGTAGAGGTCAACCATGGAGAAAATGAGGCTGGGAGGGGAGAGCAGAGTGGAGTTGGCAACATGCCCCTGCCTCCAAACAGGGCATGTCGTGCTGCCCGCGGGGAAGGACACAAGCCTCCAAGGCCAAGCTGGGGCTCCTGGGCCAACACCAGGCCCAAGCCACATGCGGGTGCATCACTCCACAGCTGTGGCCGCAGGGCTCATTCTTCCTGCAGCACTGGGTGCCGGCCCCTGCCGCCGGGCTGAGCAGCCCTGGGGTCTGGCCCTGCTTGGCAATGCTGCCCTCCCCATCACCCGCTCAAAACAGCCCTGGCAGCACCTCAGGGGCAAAGCCTCCCAGAAGCAAGCACAGTCCATCAGGATGCTTCTGGAGCACTCTCAGATGCAGGGCCAGGCAACAGGGATCAGCAGGCTACTATCCAACCCCCTTCACTGGTAGTGCCCTGTGCACCCCCCGCCAAGACAGCCTGTGCACTCACCAGGTGGTCACGCAGACCCTGTGGATGAGGCCGGAGGCGAAGAGAGCAAGCAGGAGGCACACAAGGACTGCAGGGGAGAGAAGGGGAGTCATTCAGGGATGCTGGGCAGGGAGAGGTTGAGGCCTGAGGTGGTGAGGTCAGCACAGGGGGACCCGCTCCCGGAGGCAGAAAGCCACAAGAGGGGCAATGTGGGGCGCACCCCCCCACTGCAGAGCCCTCAGGCCCTGGGAGGGGCAGCCGACAGGCCTCCAAGGCAGCGGCGGGCACGTGGCGCAGCCCGCACACCCT
>NW_005842477.1:502630-503294 GCF_000455745.1 Alligator sinensis | reverse complement strand
AGCCCCACCCCCCCCCCCCCCCGCCATGCTGCATTAGCCCCCCTCCCGCCATGGGGACTTACTCTCGGGGAAGATCTTGGCCTGGAAGCCCTTGCCGAAGATCAGGCTCTCCAAGTTGTTGAAGGCCTGGGCTGAGCTAAGGAAAGGAGCAGGAGGATGGCGCAGGGCATCATATCCCCCTTCCCCCGCCTGACCCTGGGGGCCAAGGATACAGTGACACCTCCCGGGGCGCCCAAGGCCCTGGGGCCCTCCCTGCCCCAGGGCCAAGGAGGCGCGACCCCCACCCCCAGGGACCAAGGACACCCCCGGGGCGGAGGATACGGTGAGGGAGCAGAAGAAGAGCGCGGAGCCCAGCAGGCCGCCCTGGATGGTCAGCCACTCAGAGGAGGCCAGCTGCTTGCTGTACATCTGCATCCCCGCGAACAGCAGCAGCGACAGCAGCGACGACAGCGCCAGCGACGGCTCGCGCCTCCCACGCGTGTCCTCCCCACGAGCTCGAACCCACGCGTGCCCGCCCCACGCTCCGGTGCACGGCCCCGCGGGCCCCCCTGGGACACGTCACGGGGTCCCCGTTACCCATGATGCCTCTCGAAGCGCCCCCAGCGCGTCCGGCCCGAGACTCCAAGCGGCCGGCGCGGGCTGCCGCGCATGCGCAGGGCGCTCT
>NW_005842477.1:486215-501287 GCF_000455745.1 Alligator sinensis | reverse complement strand
CCGGCGCCGGGCTCTTGGCCTGCCGATGGCTCTGGCTGCGGGTGGTGCGTGGGGACGGACCCCCGCCTCCCCCACCCCGGCCCCTGGGTCCACATCCAGTGCCAGGACCCACGCCCGGCCCAGCCCCGGGCTCCTGCTCCCGGCCCCGTGCGGGTGCTGGTGGGTGTCGCTGCAAATGCGCTGGCGGAGGCCTGGGGAACCCGAACTCTGCAGCAGGGCCGGGGCGCGGGCGTGAGCCCAGGTGACGCTGGCCCTCGGCCTCTCCACAGACCAGCATGAAGAACATGGAGCGGGAGCTGATTTGCCCGGCCTGCAAGGAGATGTACAAGCAGCCGCTGGCGCTGCCCTGCACGCACAACATGTGCCACGTTTGTGCCAGCGAGATCCTCATGCAGCATGGCTACCTCTGCTGCGACCCCAGCTCTGAGCCCTCCTCGCCTGCCTCCACGCCGGCCACCCGCAGCCCTCGCCTGGGCCGCAGGGCTGTGCCCAAACCCGAGCGCCTGGACCGGCTGCTCAAGACAGGTGGGGACAGGGGGCACATCCCTACCCAGGGGGCTGGGCCACAGCTTCCCCATTCCTCCGAGTGCAGGGGGCCAGGGAGGGGGATTCCCTGGGGGTTGCTGTGGCCATGGGGGTGTGGGCTGAAGTGCCAGCCCTGGGGTCAGCCCAGGCAGAGAAGCTGTTCTGGTCCAGCAGTCAGCGCTGGAGGGGCCTGGGGCCATGGCAAGGAGTGGGCAGCCGTGGGCACATCAAAGGCTCTGGCCGAGCTCCTTGTGATGGGCTCTGCTCCCCTCCCCCAGGCTTTGGCACCTACCCAGGGCGGAAGCGCGGGGCCGTGCACCCTCAGACCATCAGCTTCCCATGTCCAGCCTGCAAGCGGGATGTGGACCTCGGCGAGCGCGGCTTGAGCAGCCTGTTCCGCAACCTGACACTGGAGCGGGTGGTGGAGCGGTACCGCCAGAGCGTCAGCATCGGCAGCGCCATCATGTGCCAGCTCTGCAAGCCACCGCCGCTGGAGGCCACCAAGGGCTGCGCTGAGTGCCGGGCCAGCTTCTGCAATGAGTGCTTCAAGCTCTACCACCCCTGGGGCACCCAGAAGGCCCAGCACGAGCCCACCCTGCCCACCCTCACCTTCCGGCCCAAGGTGGGCACCTGACACAGCCCCCGGCTCTGGGGACAGGGGCTTGGGTGCTCTGGCCTGCTCCATCACATACATGCAGCGGTGTGGGGCTGTTGATGCCAGGCTCTGACTAGGCTGGGGGTGCTTGGCCCAGCTGTGTCAGGGGAGTCAGTGCCTGAGTGGGAGGGGGAGCAGGAGCACGGGGCAGGCACTGACCTCCCTGCTTGCCTTGCAGGGCCTGCTGTGTCCAGAGCACAAGGAGGAGGTGACGCACTACTGCAAGACCTGCCAGCGGCTCGTGTGCCAGCTCTGCCGCGTGCGCCGCACGCACACCAGCCACAAGATCACGCCCGTACTCAGCGCCTACCAGGCACTCAGGGTAAGGGGCTCAGGCTGCTTCGCCTGGTGCAAACAGGGGGAGAAGGAGCAATCTGCCCCAATCCTGCCCACCTGCTGCACCTGGGCCCCACTCGGTTCCACATGGGGGAGCCCATTTAAATCCACAAACTGCGGCTGCACCATCTACCAGGCTTCCTCTGGCCCTGGTGCCTCCCAGCAGCTGCTCCCAGGCAGGTTCTGCCCTTGCCACCTATTCCCAGGCAGGTTCTGTCCTTGCCACTCACCGCTACTCTCTGCCCCTATGCAGGAGAAGCTGACCAAGAGCCTGGCCTATATCCTGAGCAACCAGGACACGGTGCAGCTGCAGATCGTGGAGCTGGAGGAGACAGTGAAGCACACGGAGGTGAGGGGCACTGCTGGGGCAGGGTGGTCCAGCCTGTGCCTGGTGCCCTGGGAAGGAGGCACTGCCTGCGCCTGGCCCCATGCTGACTTAGCTCTGCTCTGGCCGCAGGCAAATGGGTCTCAGGCCAGGGAGGAGGTGTCGCATCTGATCCAGGGCCTGTGCACGGTGCTGGAGGAGAAGCGGGCGACACTGCTGCAGGCCGTTGAGGAATGCCAGCAAGAGCGGCTCACCAGCCTGCACACCCAGATCCGTGAGCACCAGGCCATGCTGGAGAACTCGGGCATGGTGGGCTATGCCCAGGAGGTGCTCAAAGAGACTGACCAGCCCTGCTTTGTCCAGGCCGCCAAGCAGCTGCACCACAGGTACCGGATCTGGCCCCCCACAGCCACACCAGCCCCAGTGGGTGATGCACCCTGAGCATGTCTTTGCATGGGCAAGAAGTGCCTGGCCCTGGGGGAGCACAAGCGAGGGACGTGGTGCCCAAGCCCTGGACCCCCACTTGCTGGGAGCCCTGCCCCTGTGGTGCAAGCCCCGGGACCCATTCCCACAGGGCACCCTGCCCTCCCATGCCAGGACATTCCCCACTCCCCCCATTGTGCAGGCATGAGAGCCTTGGGGCATGGCTGTGCCTGGAAGCCACCAACCTGGGGTGCTGAACTGACACCCCAACTCTGGTCACTCTAGGATGCTCAGGGCCATGGACTCACTGCAGAGTTTTCGCCCTGCGGCCACGGCATCCTTCAGCCACTTCCAGCTGGACGTGAGCCGGGAGATGAAGTTGCTCACAGACCTGACCTTCGTCAAAGGTAACCGTGGCAGGAGTGGGCATTGCCAGGAGCACGCAGGGCAGAGCTCTGTGCTGGGGTGGGGGGGCTCCCAGCCGGGCCCCACACCCCCTTCCACCTGCAACTGGGTTAAGGGCAGATGGACCAGTCCCAGTCTCCTTGGAGCCAGCTGCACTCAGGACCCCAGCCCAGGGTGTGCAGAGCTGGGCCTCCCTGGAGCCTGTCTTGCTGCTCAGTCCCAGGGCAGGAGAAGCTCCTGCCGGCTGCAGCGGGCACAGGTCTGCACCGGGCTCCCTGCAGCAGGGAGGGTGGGTGGGCAGCGTAGGTGACGCGGCAAGGGCTGGACGCAGGTGCAAGGGCACAGGACACAGCATCGGAGACAGATGGGTGAGCAGGCGGCGGCCAGGGCCCCGCAAGGGCTGTCTGTGCTCCCTCCCGATGGAGCAGGTGCCCCGTCCCGCACTGGGCCCCGTGGCTCTGTTCAGACCTGCTTCTACCTCTCTTTGTTTATAGGCTGCGGCCGCTGCTGAGTCGACACTGAAGTCACCGAGGCAAGTCACCCCCGCCCCAACGCTGCCCCTGCTCTCTCTGTCCCCCCTCCTGCTCCCTCCCTTCCACCGTCTGCCCCCACCATTCCCTCCCCGGCCCCCCTCCTGCGCCACCTGGCCCTCTGCCGTCCTCCCATCTCTGTCCCATTCTCATACCTCCATCCTCTCCTGCTGTCTCCATGCATCCCCCCCACCTTCCCCCTTTCTCTCTTTCTCTCTCTCCCCCCTACTTGCACACAGTCTGCCTGGTCCCTGGAGCCTCTCAGCAGCCCGCCCCCGTGTCCCCAGTCCCTGGTGCCCAAACGCAGTCTCTGCCGTCGGCCCTCGGACTCCTGCTGGTTGTGCGTCCATCCGGACCCCCCCCTGCGTCTGGCCGCTCACCCGCCCGCTTGCGGGGGCTGCACCTGACACCTGTGTCTGTCCACAGCGCCTGAGGCCCCAGTGATCGACACGCAGCGCACCTACGCCTATGACCAGATCTTCCTGTGCTGGCGCCTGCCACAGCACTCGCCACCTGCCTGGCACTACACCGTGGAGTACCGCAAGACTGACACCAAGGCCAAGGCGCTCAAGCTATGGCAGCGGCGGGAAGAGGTGCGGAGCACCAGCACCCTTGTGGAGTACCTGGACACCGACAGTGTCTACGTGCTGCGCGTCCGGGGCTGCAACAAGGCCGGCTTTGGCGAGTACAGTGAGGACATCTATCTGCACACGCCGCCTGCCCCAGGTGAGCTCCCACCTGCACACGCCCATGGCCCAGGTGAGCTCCTACCTGCACATGTACACGGCTCAGGTGAGCTCCCACTTGCACATGCCCACGACCCAGGTGAGTTCCTATCTGCACATGCCCATACCCCAGGTGAGCTCCCACCTGCACATGCCCATGCTTCAGGTGAGCTCCTACCTGTACATGCTATTTGCTCAGGTGAGCACTAACCTGCACATGGCTATGCCCCAGGTGAATGCCTACCTGCACACACATATGCCCACACCCCAGATGAGCACTGATCTGCACACATCCACGGCTCAGGTGAGCTCCCACCTGCACATGCCACCTGCCCAGGTCAGCCCTGACCTGCACACACCTACGCCCCAGGTGAGCACCCACCAGCACACGCCTACACCCCAGGTGAGCACTTACCTGCACATGTCCATGCCTTAGGTGAGCACTGACTTGCACACATCCACAGCCCAAGTGAGCACTGACCTGCACATGCCTATGCCCTGGGTGAGTGCCCACCTGCACATGCCCACACCCCAGGTGAGCTCCCACCTGCACATGCTCATGGCCCAGATGAGCTTCTTCCTGCACATACCCATGCCACCAGTGAGCTCCCTGCATATGCCCACACCCCAAGTGAGCTCCCATCCACACATGCCCATGGCCCAGGTGAACACTGACCTGCACACACCCACACCCCAGGTGGGCTCCTACCTGCACACGTACACGGCTCAGGTGAGCTCCCACTTGCACATGCCCACGACCCAGGTGAGTTCCTATCTGCACATGCCCATACCCCAGGTGAGCTCCCACCTGCACATGCTCATGGCCCAGGTGAGCTCCTACCTGCACATGTACACGGCTCAGGTGAGCTCCCACTTGCACATGCCCACGACCCAGGTGAGTTCCTATCTGCACATGCCCATACCCCAGGTGAGCTCCCACCTGCACATGCTCATGGCCCAGGTGAGCTCCTACCTGCACATGTACACGGCTCAGGTGAGCTCCCACTTGCACATGCCCACGACCCAGGTGAGTTCCTATCTGCACATGCCCATACCCCAGGTGAGCTCCCACCTGCACATGCTCATGGCCCAGGTGAGCTCCTACCTGCACATGTACACGGCTCAGGTGAGCTCCCACTTGCACATGCCCACGACCCAGGTGAGTTCCTATCTGCACATGCCCATACCCCAGGTGAGCTCCCACCTGCACATGCTCATGGCCCAGATGAGCTTCTTCCTGCACATACCCATGCCACCAGTGAGCTCCCTGCATATGCCCACACCCCAAGTGAGCTCCCATCCACACATGCCCATGGCCCAGGTGAACACTGACCTGCACACACCCACACCCCAGGTGAGCTCCTACCTGCACACCCCACCTGCCACAGGTGAGCTCCCACCTGAACACACCCGCAGCCCAGGTGGGCACTGACCTGCACAGTCCCACACCCCAGGTGAGCTCCTACCTGCTCACACTGCCCACACCAGGGGATGGGGGCACCTGCCTGTACACACCACCTGCCCTTGGTGAGCAGGTGGGCATCTACCTGCATGCGCCACCTGCCCCAGGTGAACTGGGGGGATGCGCCCAGCCATAGACCCTGCGGGCTCAGACGAGGCTCTGGCAGACTCTGGGCTCCCTGGGGCCGTGTCTGACATCCCCACAGCAAGCCGCTTCAGCCTGTGGCATGTGTGACCCAGCCCCAGAGCCCTGCAGCCATCCCGGGGCACAGCCTGGGCCCAGCCTCTCCCACCCACACCCAACCCTCTCCATTCCCTCCCAGTCTTGAACTTTTTCCTGGACAACCGCTGGGGCTTCAGCCGGGAGCGCTTGGCCATCAGCAAAGACCAGCGGGCCGTGCGCAGTGTGCCCGGCGTGCCCATGCTCTTCGCCGCCGAGCGCCTCATGACCAGCTGCCACCTCTCCATCGACCTAGTCATAGGGGACGTAGCCATCACCCAGGGCAAAAACTACTGGGCCTGCTGCGTGGACCCCAGCTCCTACCTGGTCAAGGTGGGCGTGGGGCTGGAGAGCAAACTGCAGGAGTGGTTCCAGGTACCACAGGATGTGGTGAGCCCCAGGTAAGCAGGGGGACAGGTGGGGTCATGGACCTGGCACGGGAGGTGTCCGCATGTCTGTGGGCTGTGGCTCATGCTGGTGGCCTGCCCAGCAGGTACGACCCAGACAGTGGGCATGACAGTGGGGCAGAGGACACCACAGTGGATGCATCGCCCCCATACGCCTTCCTGACCATCGGCATGGGCAAGATCCTGCTGTCCCATGGCTCGGCCTTGACCTCGCGTGACCCCAACGGCTGCACCGTGCCGCTGCCCCCACGCATCGGCATCTGCCTGGACTACGAGCAGGGCAAGGTGAGCTTCTATGATGCTGTGTCCTTCCGGGAGCTGTGGGAGTGTGGCGTGGACTGCTCGGGGCCTGTCTGCCCGGCCTTCTGCTTCATCGGGGGCGGCGCGCTGCACCTGCAGGAGCTTGTGGCTAGCAAGCAAGAGCGCAAGGTCACCATCGGCGGCTTCTCCAAACTGGACTAGCGGGGCCTGGCTGCCGGGTTGGCAGCTGGCAGTGGGACCCCAGTGCCAGCCTGGCCTCACCTTCCTCCCAGGAGTGCGCTCCAGGGCCTGAAGGTATAAAAGGGGTCCTGAGCCATGGCCCAGTGGTGGGGCCACAGGGGCTGACCCTGCCTGCAGGGACCCAGCCCCAAGTCAAGGCCCAAAGCCACGTGGTGCCTCCTGGGCTGGGTAGTCTCTGGGCTGGGTAGTCCCAGGCCGGGCTGCTGCCCCTCCCCTGGTGCCCCGGAGCGGTTGGCTCCTGGCAGCAGGTGTGAATCCAAGGTTACAAACAGACCTGGGAGCAGCAGCTGGCTGCAGGGGCAGGGATGGAGGTGAGGGTGGGATTGGGGTGGAGGGGCCTGGGTGCAGGGGTGGGGGCGGGATGGGTGAAGGTTTGGAAGGTTTTTACTGGTTCATTTTTCATGTGCACACGGAGCTGTCGAGCCCGACAGGGTCCAAGTGGGGCAGGCACATCCCGGGGGCTTCCTCACCCCCAAGCACACCGGGCTGTGAAATGAAACCCCCCACCCACAGGTTTGGGCAAAGGGGGCTGCTGCCTTGGGGATGGGGGGCACCACTGTTCCCAAGAAGGGCCTGGCACGACCCTGGGCAGCGATCCCTGTCCCCCCGCCCCCAACTGCCACTCACCGCACCCGCTGCCTGTGCTGCACGCGTCCCTCCACCTGTAGCCCCCGCCCACCAGGGCTACGCGGCTTTGCTCTGTGCCAGCGCTGAGCAGCAAACTGTCCTTTTTGTACTTCCTGCCCTGTGCCCGGCCGCAGGACATGGGAGCGGGGGCAAGGTACCACGGCCAGCTGCCACCCTGGTCCAAGGGCTGGCTCTGTGCTGCTGCAGTTTTCATGGTTCTGTACTGAACAGTCGCTGTATTTTCATGGTTTCCTACAATAAACTGCAATGCCAGAGACCTGGGGGCAGAAGGGACCACAGGGGCAGGGGCCCAGGGGCTCTGTATGGACAGGGGTTACCCCAGCACAGGGAAGCCAGAAGTCTGGGCTGTGAGTGCAATGCATACGCTTCGCTGCCAGCAGCTGCCAGGTGCTCCGTGGCCCAGGCCTGCCTGGTGCATGCAGTACAGGCACTCCCTGCGGAGCATGAGCACATCCCTGGGGCAGGGCCCTGTGCACTGCGGGCTGCACCAGGGTGCCCAGACTGTGGGGTGCAGCATAGGCCAGCAGAGGGCAGCACAGCCCTGGAACCCAGCGCTGCGGGCACAGGGCCTCGATGCACCCATGGGTCCCGGCACCAGCGCAGCTGCCCTTGCCTAGGTCATGCTGCAGGTGCCTGCTGGGCCAGAGGATGCAAGGGCAGGACCAGGCACTCATGTCCCTGTCCTGGAGAGGCCCCAAGGGCTGGTTCTTAGTTCCTGGTTCCTGAACCCACATTCCCCCGTGAAAGGGTGGCATTTTTCCGCTCACCTGGCCCCAAAATAGATTACGAGACTTGTAAAGCGCTGAACATTGTTTGTGCAGAAGGCTGGGCATGCTGTCTGACAGAAAGGGGCCTGCCTGGGCATTTCCAGGGCCCTCCATACCCAGCCCAGCCCAGGAATCTAGAGTGGAGGGGCCCAGCCTTTACCAGGGGCTTCCAGTGGGGAGCAGAGTGCCTGGGGGTGGCACCCATGGGGCCCCATTGCCAAGGGCAGGCTCTGGCCATTGGAACTTGGGTTCAGGCCACAGAGGGAGGCTCCACCAGCAAGGCAGGCTAGCGGGTTGCAATGGGCACAGGCAGGGGCTGTTACCATTGCGGGCACTCACCTGCGGCTGGGGGTGGCTGGGGCACCTTGAGCACAGAGCAGGCGGCAGCTGGCAACTCCGTTCCTCCCAGCGTCAGGGCAGGGAGGCCACTGCAATGGGGGAGGCCTGGGAGAGCCCCAGGCTGTAGTCCCCACACCTGCCAGGGCTCTCCAAGCCAGGGACCCTAGGGCCTGGACGTGAGTGTCCCCCAACAGGGGGCATGTCTGCTGGTGCCATGGAGTCAGACAGAGGGGCAGGGTGGGGGGGATCACCAGTGGGGGTGGCACTGGGATCCTGCACTGAGCTGAGCATGGCCCCAGCTCACCCCCAGCCCTGTGCCCTGCACCCAGCAGGTACATCAGATGGGACAGGCGCTGCCCTGGCCCCCTCCCCAGCCCCCACCTGCAGCCGGTATTTTAGCCAGGTGTTCATGGTGAGCAGCAACGCACTCCCCTGTGGTCCCTTCCACCTGCCCCCTCCCCACTTGCCCCTCCTGCCCCTGCCTCCAGCCCCAGCTTTGCCCCCACACCTGTCTGCCCTTCCCCCCCAGCCCGTTTCTCCCTCTCGCCTGCCAAGCTGCAACCAACGTTCCTGTGATTTTTTGCTGTTGCCATCAGCAACCGAGACCACTGGTGTGAAACAAAGACAGAGCCGCAGAGCCCCATTGGCCCCCCTTGCCCCAGCACAGCCCCGTCCGCATGGCCTGGCCTGACCCCACAGTGCAGACCCCTGCCCAGCACCCCCTACCCTGGCCCACCCAGCCACCCCTCGCAGCCCCCCACTGCACTGGACCCCCGGAGCACCTCCGTGTTCTGCAGGGGACACGGCCACAGTCTCTGCTACGGGGTCTCTGCTGACTGGGCACAGGGGAGCCCTGTCTGGGGGATCACACCACAAGCTGCAGAGTAGACTGGGCACTTGGGGCCTGCCAGCGCTGTGTTGTGGAGGGCACCCCAGCCCCACCGTGCCCACGCCCTGAACCCATGCCTCTCTTCGACGTCACTTTTCAGGTGCAGCACTGGTTTTGTTTCCTTATTTCTGACACTTCATTCCTGGCCCAGTCCCTCCCTTCACCCCGCTTCCCACCCTCGGCTGCCTGCCTCCACCTGCCCCAGCCAGTCCAGTGCCAACGCCCACACCGGCAGCAGGAGCGGGCAGCCCCTGCAGTCAGATCCTGCGGGGAGTCCGAGGACCCACTGACAGTGCACAGGGTTGGACATGGGGCAGCACCACGCTGCAGCCCCATGCTCCGGGTGCCAGGAAGTCTGGCTGAGTGCTGGTTTTTCCCACGCTGCCTCTCCCTGCCGATACTGCTGGCCCCGTCATGGTCATAGCTGAGCGTCATGGCCCTGGCATGCTCCTTCCCACTGTTTGTGCAGGAGGTGTCACAGGGCACGGCTCTGTTGAAAGAGCCAGGCCATGGGTGCACAAACAGCCTCATGGGACCCTGCAGCCAGGAAGGCAGTGTGGTGGCTGGCCCCACCCCGGGATGTGCTGTGAGTGGAGACAATGACAGCACCAAGGTGGCCGGAGCAGGATTTTTGCGAAGTTTGTTCCTTTATCGCTCTTCCCAATGGCTTTATGGGCCCATCACCTCCATGGCCTGTTGGGAAATGCCCCAGTCACGGAAGCGCTGTCTGCTTGGCCTCTGCACCACTTGCACACAGCAGTCCTGCTGCTCTGCAGGGCTCTAGGTAATGCTGCTCGAGTCTGGCGCACCCCACGGCTCTGTGCCCTCCCCACCCCGCCTCGCTGCCGGATGCGACTGCCCAGTAGGAACACACGAGGACGAGGATGAGCCCCCACCCCAGAGCCATGGTGCCAGATTGGCATGGGGCTCGGCAGGGCAAGGAGACAGGCCCCTGGGGCTCAGCGGCCAGCACCTGCTGCACGCCTGGGCTGCATGGGAGGAAGCCAGTCCAGAGTCAAGAGTCAGCACAGACCTTTTTATTGTGAAACGCTATAAATACAGGACTGCCAGCACCCTCCACCCCTCGCGGTGTGGCGCCCACACCCACAGCCCCATCCACACACACAGAGCCCAGCTGCCAGCACAGGCAGAGCCTGAGCCCAGAACCCATGGGGCAGTGCCTGGGGCTGGGCAAGGGATGGGGCAGGGGTGCAGGGCAGCCAGCAGGGCACAGCCCCCTCTCCCATCCCTTGTTTGCCTGGTTCCTTCATGCGCTCAGACCCAGCTGCTCCAGAACCACCCTGGGGCCAGCGACGTAGGGCAGGGGCAGGGACGACAGGGCTGCGCAGGGCTGTGCCGGCCCCATCGGCTGAATCGGGGCAGGAGCAGGCCCCGAGGTGCCATGGCCCCTGCCCCAGGCCACCGAGGTCTTGCCCGCATGCCCGGCTGTGCCCGGAGCCATCCCAGGCCGGAGCCCGCTCCCGCCTGTCCTGGACACGCGCCCCTCAGAGGTTCTCGGACGACAGCGCTGGGTTGGTGTAGGACAAGGCTCTGGAGCCGTTGCCGGAGACCTGGGAGGAAGCAGAGGGGCCACGTTGGAGCCAGCCGAGCACTGGGATAATCTCCCGTTGCCCAGCAACCGGAAGCCCCGGCCTGCGGCACGTAACTCTATCGGTGCCCGTTAAACTCATCAGCTAGCGAGAAATAGGGAATACCATGTTTACCAGTGCACCTGTTGGGGTAACTAGAAATAATGGCCACAAACCGGAAGAGAGCCAATTCAGACTGGACATCAAGAAAAAATTCTTTACAGTGAGGGTTGCCAAAATATGGAATAAGTTTCCACAGGAGGTGGTGCTGTCCCCTTCCTTGGAGGTATTTAAAAGGAGATTGGACAGATGCCTGGCTGTGGTCATCTGACCCCGGCACTCATTCCTGCCCAGGGCAGGGGGTCGGACTTAATGATCCAATAGGTGCCTTCTGACCCTAACAACTATGAAACTATGAAATGAGCTGCCAGCCTGGCAGTGCCCCTTGTCCTGGCACGACCCCCCAGCCCTGCGCCACGGGGCTAGTGCTTGGAGCACCTGGTGCCATGGGGCAGGCACTGGCCCTGCTCCAGGCCCCGGCACCACAAACAGCCCAGTGTCGACAGTAAACACTCCTGCCATCACGCGGCTGGGGGTGAAGCCACTGTGTAGGGTCTGGCCAGCCAGGGCCCCTCCCGGCCCCAGGGCCAGCGCGACTGAGTCACCCCCTCCCTGCACTCCCTGCCCCCACAGTGCCAGCCCACAGCCTGCTGGGGCCCAGGCCAGCCCAGACTCAGTTCTTCCCTGTCCTGCCGATAAGCCAGCGGGGCAGGAGCAGAGGTAAATATTTACCCAGGTCGCTGGTATTTGAACAACCTGAGCTGCCTGTGCAAAGTGGAACAGCTGGATCCAGCCCTGCCCCTGCCCCTGCCCTGCAGTGCCCAGGCCCCATGTCCACAAACAATCCCAGACAGCAGGTCAGGTTGGGTTGGGTCAGGTCGTGCCCAGCTCAGTGCTCCCTGCCCTGGCCTCGCCAGCCGGCCCCTTGCACCTGGCCTTTGCTCCCTGCCATGCCAAATGCAAAGCAGGTGGGAACGGCGGTGCGGGATGAGTCACCGCTGCCCAGGCCGGCTCAGCTCTCACACGCCACTGACATGGCAGCACCCCCAGCATGGGTGCCCTGACCCATTGTCTCTACTCCAGCGTCGTTCCTGCAGCCCTGGAGCAGACGGGGCCAGGCCAGCTGAGTGTGGCGGAGATTTCAGGGCCAGGAGACCTCCAGCCCCCTCCATCCAATCCGCCTCTGCCAAGGCTGTGGGGGCCAGAGCCGGGGGAGCACCCAGCCCAAGGGCAGGAGGGCAGCAGCTGAGCCAAGGTCACCCGTGGGAGGGAGGGAGCCGTGAACCCAACCCGGCTCCAGCTAGGGTCCGTCAGTGCCTACTCAGTCAGGCATGACTATGACGCTCACCCACGTCCGGAGCGCAGTCGCCTGGAACGCACTGGTCAGGGCTCAGGGCAGGGCCTGGCCAGGCCATGGCCATGCGCCACCCCAGCTCCTGCACCCGCACCACCCCTTTGGCCCTGTGCCTCTGCCCCGTTAGCCATTCCTGGGGAGAGGAGGGTCACGGGGGCAGTGGTCACGTGGGAAGCAGCCCACACCGCCCATGGCAGAGACCAGCCCCATGCCTGCGTCCAAAGGGGGCTGGCCCCACTCACCTCACTGTAGGGGTTGGGTTTGGTGGCAGGTGCCATGTAGCGCCCATGGGTGTGGTAGGTAGGGTACTCGCTCATGGGGTGGTAGGAGTCCTGCAAGCTGAATAGGTCCAGCTTCCCACGGCGGCTTCTGCAGCAGGAGCAGAGGATCTGGAAGAAAGGAGGAGCGGAGAGGGTGAGGGCACTGTGGCATGGAGCACGCCGGCGGGAACGGGCCCAAGGACCAGGCAAAGGACACTCACCAGCAGGATGAAGATGATGATGCTCAGCACCAGCAGGATGCAGACCAGCACGAGCAGGGCGATGCCCCAGCCAGGCACTATGGATGCTGGTGCTGGCCCCGGCTGTGGGGCAGAGCTTTCAGGAGCAGCTGCAAAGCAAGCAGCAGCTGTCACCACAGGGCTGACCCGGGGGGACAGCAGGGCACTGGGCCCAGGCACAGTACACGCAGCTGACAGGGATGGACCACAGGGTGACAGAGGCCACCAGCAAGGCACTGGGAGGGGCAGAGCCACTGGGGCCTGGGGATGTGGGTGCTCACCCTGTGGCTCTGGGCTGGCCAGGTCCTGGGGGCATATCCTGGCCACAGTGGCCACCTGTGTGGATCGCTGGGCATCTGTCCCCAACTGCCACCACACAGGGATTGAGGGACCCCACCTGGGCTCCTGCTCACCTCGGACATCATTTATCTGGAGCCCTTCAATCTCTTTGTTACTGTTCAGCTTCTTTTCAAGCTGGAGGGCAATGCTGTTGGCATTGAGGCTGGTGTTGTTCTGCCTATACAGCTGGATGCATTGCACAACCACAGAGCCCTGGCTACAGAGAGAGGAAGTGTCAGTGGGGCTGGGCCCATCCCTGCCCCACTGCCAACCACTTGCACATGCCCCCCATGGCACACTGTCCGGTGTCCCTGCCACCCCCGATGCCCCACTCCCTGAGGCAGGGCGGTACCTGAACTGGAGGCCGGTGTAGCCCTGGTAGTCCTCGCAGTTGGGGCACGTGTCGCAGGCATAGACCTTCTGGAACTGGAGCAGACGACACAGCCTCAGACACTATAGCCCCTCTGCCCTCCCTGGTCCTGGTACCAAGGGCCCAGGGCCAAATGCCCAGCAAACTCCTGTGCAGAGACTTCCAGAGCCAGCTCTGCGTGAGTGTCTGCCTGCCCCGGCTCCATGCACAGCCCCCAGCTCCAGCCATTGGTGTAGACCATGCACAGCATGATGGAGCTCCTGGCCCCAGACCCCCCCACCCCCCACCAAACCCATAGGGGCTTCCGCCTGCTTACTATGGTGTGGATGGTGCTTGCCAGCTGCTTGTAGTAGGAGGATATGGTGTCATGCAGGGACTCATTGAAGTCCTTGTTGACAATGTGGAAGGAGAGGGAATAGCTGAGAAGGTTCAGGGCCACCACAGGGGTCTGGTTGCTAGCCGGAGGGGAGGAGGAGGTCCTAGGCAGCACAGGCACGGTAGACTCAGGGCTCGTGTCCAAGGGCTCGTGCCCAGGGCTCGTGCTCGTGTTAGCTGGTGTGGTCTTGAGAGCTTCAGTGCTGCCAGTGGTTGCTGTCCCGGTGCTGGGGGCTTCGGTCCCAGTGTTGGGAGCTGCAATGCTGCTGGTGGTTGTATTCCCAGTGCTGGGAGCTGTGGTGCTACCAGTGGTTGTGTTCCCAGTGCTGGGAGCTGTGGTCCCATTGCTGGGGGCTGTGGCCTCATTGCTGGGGGCTGTGGTGCTGCCAGTGGTTGTGTTCCCGGTGCTGGGGGCTATGGTGCTGCCAGTGGTTTCATTCCCGGTGCTGGGGGCTGTGGTGCTGCCAGTGGTTTTATTCCCGGTGCTGGGGGCTGCGGTGCTGCCCAGTGGTTTCATTCCCGGTGCTGGGGGCTGTGGTGCTGCCAGTGGTTTCATTCCCGGTGCTGGGGGCTGTGGTGCTGCCAGTGGTTTCATTCCCGGTGCTGGGGGCTGTGGTGCTGCCAGTGGTTTCATTCCCGGTGCTGGGGGCTGTGGTGCTGCCAGTGGTTTCATTCCCGGTGCTGGGGGCTGTGGTGCTGCCAGTGGTTTCATTCCCGGTGCTGGGGGCTGTGGTGCTGCCAGTGGTTTCATTCCCGGTGCTGGGGGCTGTGGTGCTGCCAGTGGTTTCATTCCCGGTGCTGGGGGCTGTGGTGCTGCCAGTGGTTTCATTCCCGGTGCTGGGGGCTGTGGTGCTGCCAGTGGTTTCATTCCCGGTGCTGGGGGCTGTGGTGCTGCCAGTGGTTTCATTCCCGGTGCTGGGGGCTGTGGTGCTGCCAGTGGTTTCATTCCCGGTGCTGGGGGCTGTGGTGCTGCCAGTGGTTTCATTCCCGGTGCTGGGGGCTGTGGTGCTGCCAGTGGTTTCATTCCCGGTGCTGGGGGCTGTGGTGCTGCCAGTGGTTTCATTCCCGGTGCTGGGGGCTGTGGTGCTGCCTGTGGTTGTGTTCCCAGTGCTGGGATTTGCGGTACTGCCAGTGGTTGTATTCTTGGTGCCGGGTTCTGCAGTGTTGCCAGTGGTTGTGTTTTCACTGCTGGGTTCTGCAGTGTTGCCAGTGGTTGTGTTCTCGGTGCTGGGGTCTGTGGTGCTGGCAGTGGTTGTATTCTCGAGGCTAGGGTCTGTGGTGCTGGCAGTGGTTGTATTCTCAGTGCTGGGATGTGTGGTTGCAGGTGAGG
>NW_005842477.1:482565-486148 GCF_000455745.1 Alligator sinensis | reverse complement strand
GGGAGCCACTCAAAGTTGTGGAGGTAGTGATGGGAGTGCTCTCCGTGGAAACCGCAGCTGTGAGGAGAGGGAGCAGGGAGTTCAGGGCAGAAGGCACAGGCTGCTCTATCAGCCAGGGAAGACACTGCCAAGTGCAAACAAGTGCCCGGCAGGGTCAGACACCAGCCTCCGCCCAGAGCAGCTCCATCCTGCAGCAGGTGAGAACTCGCTACCACTAGATCTGAATGAGGCCAGGACAGCCCGGACCAGGTGGGGGCTGGCAAAGTAATGCCAGCATCAGAGGGAGGAGGCGGCATCTCAGAACCACTGGTCCCAGGTGAGATAGGCTCTGGTGGGGCACATGCACTAGGCAGGTGATTCTCCCAGGGACCAGTGCTCTGCCAGTCTGGCCCAGGGCCCCGGCTATGGCCTGTCCCAGTGAGCTCTGCCCCTGCAGTGACTGAAGGGCACGTGCTAGACCCCCAGAAGCTTGGGGCCAGGTCCCCTCCCTGGGCCAGCTTGGGGCCTCTGCACACAGGGATCCGGCTGGGGCTGCACAACTGGACGCCCCAAACACAACTACGTCCTCCAACCCCATGGCCCCAGGGAGTGCTGGGGTGTGGCTGGGCCACAGCCTGGGGCTGATGCATGCATCTGGGGAGGGTGTGTCAGGTTCCTACAATGGTGCACACGGTCCTGCAGTGGGCACTTCCTGCCAGCAGTACAGCCCCCACTCCCGCCCTGGCCCTTGGGCACATGAGCCAGGGCTTTGGTGAGGCCTCCTGGGCAGGCGCCCGCTGGAGAGAGCCCCTGCAGGGCCCCGGACCCCCCAGTGGGCCCTAGCCCTGCTCTGCCCAGCCCAGCCTTATCGTGATGGCACCAGCAGTTCCCACCACTGCTGCTAGCACCAGCGCCTGCTCCTGCAACAGCCAGGAACGGACCAAGTGGAACGGGGCCCCCAGGAGCCTCTGGCCCAGGGAACGCAGACCCCGAGCACTAGGCCATGGGGCTCCCCAAAAGTGCCAAGGCTGCCCAATGTCCAGGGCTCTGCTTCTTCCTGAGACTTGGGAACCCTGTGTTTCATGGGGCCTTCCACTGTGGATGGGGGCAGTGACAAAGCTGCCTGCTGCCAGGGGGGTGAGAGCTGGGACGGGGACACCCACACCCCCGAGCCCAGCCCTATCTAGGCAGGGGGTGAGGGGGTGTTGCTCATCGCTCCAGACAAAACAGAGACCCACCCTGATCTGCCACCCCTCCCTGCCCAACTGCCTGTGATGAGTCCAGTCTCACTAGCCAGAACCCCAGGCTGGATCCGGTCCAGCAACAACCCCCAGCTCCCCACAACAACCCCCTGCTCCCCACAACGCTACCCCTCACCTGCAGCCATGGCCACAAGCAGTAGGAGTGGGGCCTGCATGGCGGCAAGCTGGTCCTGGTCTTGCAGGGCTTCTCTCTGGCTGGTTGCACCTCCCCGTTAGCCCGCAGGGCTCTCGCTACCTGGGAATCAGGAACTGGTGGCGGCTGAGCGACAGCTGCTTTATAGCAGCACCGCGGAGAAGGTGTGGGGGGAGGGCAGGTAGCAGAGGCCCCACCCAGCGGGGCTGCGACCGGCCGCTCCCTGGAACCCTTCATCCAGCCCAGCCATGCAGACACCTGCCCAGTGCCACCCTGGCCCGTCATCACAGCCAGCGCCAAGGAAGGGGTAGGGGCATGGGCAGGGGCAGCAGAGCTGGGGCTCTAGGCAATGGGGGCAGCTGAGGCTTTAGACAAGAGCAGCAGCGGCCCAGGAAGCAGGGACACGGCTTGTGCCAGCCCCAGCGGCTGCCTCTGGCCATGCTCCATCCCCGGGCACTGCCTAGGGCCCTGGAGGCCCCACTCGCCAGTGCTGGCTAACAGGAAAGTGCGAGCAGTAGGAAGCAGCCAGCATGGAAGCTCGTAGCAGCAGTCCCTGGCTCTAGCCCCTGAGGAACCCCCTGGGTCTCTCATGTGAATCAGCACCTGGGGGTGGGCCAGCTCCGCAGCAGAATCTGGCCCTGGCACCTGGGCACGACTGGCAAAGGTGTGACCCCTGCCAGCACCAAGAACGCCAGGCTCAGGGCCTTGCATTCCTTGGCCAGCACAAGCCCCTGCCCAGGACCTTGGGGGCCACATGGCATTCCCCAGGTACCCCAAGGAGCAGCTCTGCCCACTCCCAGCCCTGCTCCACAGGTCTGGACTGAGCAGGGCCCCAGGGCAGGGGTGACCAGATACTGCAGGGGCTGGGAAGCGATGGAAACTCAGCACCTGGCAAGACAGGCCGGCAAAATCAAAGCTGGGGTGCGGACAGGCCGCTCTGCCTGGAGAGAAGTGCCGCTGCAGGGACTGTTGACTCTCCGAGCTGATGCAATCACAGTGCTGTGCTGGCCAGGAGGCCTGTGCCCATGGCGTCTGCTCCACTCCCGTGCTGGGACTGGCGTGGCACTGCTGCCCCGGACAGGTGGATACGCGTTCGAGCACCATCCCTGTGCATGGTGGTACCTCAAGCCATGAGGACATGGAGCACTGTGCCCAGGCCCTAGTCAGGGGTTACCTCCACGGGCCAGTCTGCCCCCAGCCTATGTGTGGCCAAGGCAGACGCCCTAGGAGACATGCACAGCCTCATAGCTGCTGGTGCCATGGCTGCAAGGTATCAGGCCGGCAGGGCATGGATGCAGTGTGGGTCTGTCTGCAATGCAGCACCATACTGCCACCGTGCCCTCCAGTCTGCACCCCTCCATCCAAGGGGTAGGCAAGGTCCTCCCCTGTGCCCCCTTGCACCCTGCTGCCCTCCCCACGCTCTGCAGCTGCATGGGTGGAGCCGAACTGCCACCTTGTGGCCACACCCATGCGTGCAGCACCAACCAGCCTGCTCCTATCCCTGCTCCCAGTGGGGGCACTGCATCAGGATGCCCATGGGATGGAGCTATGGGCATGGCGGGTTGCCCTCCCAGGTACCTACGCTGCCATCTGCGCGTCTCCCCCTGCCTGGGCTCTGCTCAGCAGCCCCCAATGGGGAGGCCAATGTCCCTCCAGGCAGGTGTCTCCAGCCCACGCCTGCACCCATGCCTGGGCCCAGGGACAGGAGTCTGGCTGGACCCACGAGTGAGCCCCCATGCCCGTCCCTTTGGGGGCCAGGCCTAGTCCGCTCGCCTTGAGGGTGCAGGTGTGGGGGTGAGTGTGGGTGGCCAGGGCCGGGAGATGCCACTGGGTCCCGTCTGTGCTGGAGGGTCCTGGCCCCAGCCCATGGCGGTGCTTTGCCCTATTCTGGGGGGCGGTTTGCTGTCCTGCCTCCAGTGGGGGTGGAGGAGCGGGCATCTCTCAGGGGGCAGCCCCAGCCCCGCCCAGCACAGCAGGGAGGAGCGCCCTCAGGGCCCCGGCTGAGGGAGGCATGGACATACCTTGCAGTCCGACTAAGACAGTGAGAGAGCACACACTGCCTCTCATCACTGCTGGCACTACCTCTGCCCCGCCCTCCCTGCTGGGCCAACCCTGCACT
Source organism: Alligator sinensis (assembly GCF_000455745.1). Classification (NCBI taxonomy): domain Eukaryota; kingdom Metazoa; phylum Chordata; order Crocodylia; family Alligatoridae; genus Alligator; species Alligator sinensis. Next base: position 482,655 of record NW_005842477.1, on the reverse strand, counting down.
GTCACTGCAGCTCCTCCAGCGTCCCCTACTGAGCTATCCCCGTACTGCCACTGCAGTGTCCCCAGCGCCCCCTACTGGGCTAGCCCCGCA
>NW_005842477.1:482165-482500 GCF_000455745.1 Alligator sinensis | reverse complement strand
GCCCCCTCCGGGGTTGCCCCCGCACTGTCACTGCAGCTCCTTCAGCGTCCCTTGCTGGGCCAGCCCTACACTGCCACTGCAGCGCCCCCTCCTGGGCCAACCCCACGCTGTCACTGCAGCGCCCCCAGCTGGATCACCCTCCACTGCACACTGCAGCCAGCCCCGCCGGGCCTCAGCTTTGCCCCCGCAGCGCGGCGCTCAGCCCCGGGCCACCCGGCGACTCCGGCACCCAGCGCGTTATCTGTCCCGGGGGGAGGGCGCACACGCTTTGCCAGCGGGTCTCAGGCGAGACGAGGGACCCGGGATCCCGCCCAGGCTCCGGGAGCACGGACCCC
>NW_005842477.1:473743-480794 GCF_000455745.1 Alligator sinensis | reverse complement strand
CCCGAGTCCGCCACCAGCCGCGGGCCCTCGTACAGCCGCACCCTGGGGGTGGTGGGGGGAGGCCGGGGTGAGCGAGGCCGCGGCGCCCCCGGGCGGGAGGGGACGTGCTCGGCCCCGGCCCCGGCCCATTGTTCGGCCGCTTTTGCATGTGAAAGGCGCGGGCCGGCATTGCCCGGCGGGCCGGGTCTCCATGGCGACGGGACAATGGCGCGGAGGGCCCGGAGCTGCCTTAAAAAGGAAACCTGCAGCCTCCACCGGCCCTGCCTGCGCCCTACCGGGAAGGCTCCGGCCAGCGCCCCCCCCCCGGGGCCCACAGCCCCTCCTCACCGGATGTAGCCCACCTGGGGCCTGTGCATGAGCTGCCACCGGTACGAGGTCTTGTCCTTCCAGCCCACGTTGCGCGGATCCTTCCACAGCAGCCGGACCTGATCCGGGGTGGTGCCTGCATGCCACAGCGCGTTGCGCAGGTGCTCGCCGGGGCCCGTCGTGGACTTCACCGCCTGCGGGCAGAGGGCTGGGGGTGACCGGGGCAGAACAGGTGCCCCGGCAGAGAAGGGGCCAGGAGTGCCTACCACGACAGGGGTGGGTCCAGCAAGCACTGCCCGCCCCACCGGGTCCCCAGGCAGAGGGGCCATCAGGTCTGAGGCCCAGCAGCTCCCCTCAGCCCAGCACAGACCTTGAGTTGCAGCCCGGTCTCAGCCACAGCCCGGAAGGGGGTAGCCTGCCAGTATGTCTGCTCCGTCTGCTTCCACATGACCACGTAGAAACTGGAGCTGTCCTGGTAGCTGAAGATGAAGCCAGCGTAGTCATCATCCGTGACAGTGTTGACATGGAAGGTGCCCTCGAAGTCCACCCCGTTGAAGGCCGTGTAGCCTGAGCACAGGGCAGGGCGCGCGTCAGGCAGGGAGGCATGTGCCCCAATCCCCATGGGGCTCCTGGGCAGGCCACATCAGCACTGCCCTGGCTCTGCCCTCCCCTTTGCTGGGGGCCCAACCTGGGGTGAGGCGTGAGCTGCCCCAAGGAGCTGGGTGGGAACAAGAGGCAGTGTGCTGCCCCAGGACAGGAACACCCTACGTACCAACAGCCAGGCCCGGGTCACTGTTCATGGTCTGCACAATCTCCATGCCCTGGAGAGAGAGATGGGATTGGCACCCGGGCTTGTGGGTGCAGCCCAGGGCCTGCCCAAGGGCTGGCAGTCCTAGCCCAACACCCAACCAGGCCCCTGGCCTGCTCCCCTCCTTCACCCTTTGCCCAGTGCTGCACAGCAGGCACCATCCTGCCTGACTAGCACTGATACCAGCACCTGCCCTGCAGCCTCCCCCTCCCTCCAGCTGTACCTGGTTCAGAACCACCCAGTTGGGGTCGATCTGGGCATCGCCCTCGGGGTCCAGGATCACTGTCTGGTAGGCCCGGAAGTCAGTCAGTGTCACCTCGGCACTCTCCGGGCACACGTCCAGCTGGTCAGCCACTGTGTCATTATCGAAGTCCTCCTCACAGACATCACCCACTCCGTTCCCTGTGGGGCATGACAGGGCCAGTCACACGTGGTGCAGCTCCAAGCATGTGGTACAGCCCCGGAGCCAGAGTGAGTGCCATGCTCCATATAGCAAGCATGCCTGCTCCAGCTCCATGGGCTCAAGAGATCCTGGCTCCACCTGGCACCACTTATGTAGCAGTGCCAGCCCAGGGGACTCAACCCAGCAGCCACAGCCCCTGCCACAGGAGCCAGGTCTGCACCGGCTGTGCCCAATTCCCCTGGCACAGGCTCAGTGGCCACATGGTCCTCAGTCCTGGCCGAGCCCTCACCGTCTGAGTCCTTCTGGTTGGGGTTGGGAATAAGGCGGCAGTTGTCAGGGCCGGGAGCAATGTAGTCAGGGATGCCATCGTTGTCGTCGTCATTGTCACAGTCATCCCCCAGCCCGTCGTTGTCCGAGTCCAGCTGGGAGCTGTTGGGCACTTCGGCACAGTTGTCCTTGGAGTCCTGGTGCCCATCCCCATCGCTGGGGGTGGCAAGAGGGGATGAGAGGGCAGTGTCACCAGGCACATAGCTGGGACCCCATCTCCCCCAGACGCCCGCACCCAGTACACCCACCCACTGCATGCCTGGGCATGGGGGCTTCCTGCTACCCCATGTCCCCCAGGGCTCCAGCCCACCCCACCCCTCCCTGCCTTTCCAGGGACCACAGGGCAATGGCAGAGCTTTGGGCAGGACACAGGCACTGGCTCACACACCTGTCCTCATTGGTGTCACAGATGTCTCCTACCAGGTCACTGTCCATGTCTGTCTGAAAGAGAGCACAGCTCCAGGTCAGCAGGGACTGGGGACTGGTCCTGGGCTCCAGGCATACAGGGGAAGGGGAAGTCCCTCCCTCCAGCCCCTGGTGCCCAACAGCTTCTCCAGCCTCCCACACTGTCTCCCAGCTGCATGCAGCCTCTGCCCCAGCCCGTACCTGAGTGGGGTTGCTCATCTCGGGGCAGCTGTCGCAGGCATCCCCAACGCCATCCTCATCCCGGTCTGTCTGCAGTGGGTTGGGGACCTTAGGGCAGTTGTCCAGCACATTGGGGATCCCTGTGGGCAGCACGGCAATGGTGACCCCAGCCCAAGCCCAGCCCCACCTTGAGCCTCAGCCACAGCCCTAGATCCCCAGGCCCAGCCCAGCCTCACCCAGGCAGCCTCGGGCACATCCTTGCAGAAAGCCCCCAGCATGACCCAGGCCCCCTCCTTTGACATGGCCCCAGCCCTGGCCCCACCGTCGCCATCAATGTCGTTGTCACATGCGTCGCCCTCGCCGTTGCTGTCTGTGTCCCGCTGGTCATTGTTGGGCACATTGGGGCAGTTGTCACAGGCATCCCCAAAGGAGTCAGTGTCTGAGTTTTGCTGGTCCTTGTTGGGCAGGAGCCGGCAGTTGTCCTGAAAGAGGCGCCCGTCACCACTGGCATCGGGGCAGGCACAGACCCAAGTGCCATGGGGAGCTTTAGGCTGTGCCCCACAAGCCAGGCAGAGTCCCCCAGTCCCCTGCATGCTCCTGGGGCAGCAGGGCAAGGTGCTGCCCCCTCTCCACCCCAATCCTGGGGACAGCCCCTGGCAAGGCCTCCCCAGCCCTGAGCCCAGGATACCTCAACATTCTTGATGCCATCACCATCCGCGTCATCATCACACTGATCCCCGATGCCGTCGTTATCAGCGTCCTCCTGCCCCGAGTTGGGCGTCAGCCGGCAGTTGTCCTGGGAATGGAGTGTGCAGCTGAGAACCAGGAGCCAAGCAGCCCCCTCCCTGCTCCTGCCCCACCAGCTTCTTACCCCCATGCCCTGGGTGCAGTGCCCACCTGCTTGCAATGCTTGTCATTGTCGATGCAGGGCAGCGGCTCATCTGGGTAGCCATCAAGGTCTGTGTCTCGCCCGCACACATTCCCATTGCCGGCCCAGCCCACATTGCACTGAGGCAGGAGGGGAAGCAGAATCATGACACCAGAGACAGCTCCCAGCTGTGCTGGGACTGCCCTGCCCCCAGGCACAAACAGCCCCATTGCCAGCCCCAGCCTACACATGCAGCCCCTCCCCAGCCCCACTCACTGCACAAGAGATGTCACCGTTCCTCTCGAACATGCAGTATCCGTTGATGTCACAGGGGTTGTGTGTGGGGCTGCTGCAGGACTTCAGTGGGGCACAGCCCACCGTCTGGTTGCCCAGGAACCCCGCCTTGCAGGGGCCACACTTGTAGGAGCCCTGGGGCAGGGGGAGCAGGGTGAGAGGCTGGAGGCAGCTGGAGGCCATGGGACAGAGGGGTGGGAGGCAGCGCTCACCATCGTGTTGGTGCAGACGGAGTTCGGGTCACAGCCGCCATTGTTCCCATCATTGCATTCATCGATGTCGGTGCAAACCTGCAGCAGGGACGGTCACTGGAAGCAGGGCCTCTGCAAGGTCCTGGGGCTTGGCCTCCCCCAGGGAGAGGCAGCAACACGAGTAGGGTCCACCACCCCCCAGCTATGCTCATCCTCCAGCCTTCACTAGACCTGGCCGTGCAGTGCCTTTCCTGGGGAGGGGAGGGAGCAGGCCTGGGCTCACCCCTGAAGGTGCCATACTCCAGTACCGTGGTACTGCCCTGGGCTGGGGGGTCCCTCCTGCCCAGCCCCAGGGGGTGGGTGCACTGTGAGATGCCAGGGGCAGCCCAGAGCCAGCAGCTCATGAGCCCTGTGCAGCCCTGGTGCCCATCTCTGCTGCAGCAGCAGACCCCTGCCTCCAGCAACACAGTGCCCCCAGACTCCCCCCCCCCCCAACTGTCAGGGGTCAGAGCAGCATAGAGTCGGCTGCCAATGCCAGGCGTCTCTCACCTGCTTGCTGGCTTTGGCATAGTCAGCACCCACACCTGAGATGAGGTTCCCCTTGTAGCCACGGGGGCAGGGTTCGCAGCGGAAGCCGGGCGCCGTGTTGATGCATTTCGAGCCAGGGAAGCAGGGGTTGGCATGGGCACACTGGGAGCGAGGGAGAGGGTCCAGCCAGTCCCACATGCAGCCAGGACAGCAGGCCCCTGCCAGGAGCATGGCTCACCAGTGCCAGCCTCCCAGGGCTGCTCCGGCGTCACCCCCGCCCCAGCACCAAACTTCCTGCCATGCACCTGGCAGCAGGTTGAGCCAATTCCCTGCCCAACCCATGAAGCAGGGAGCACTGACCACCATCCCTGTCCAACAGCCCTGGGCACACAGGAAGCCTGACCCACAACCTCCTCCAGCGCAGCTTGAGGCCCAAGCCCTGCTCCACAGGGCAGGCTCCTCCCTGCCGAGCCTACCTGCATTGTCACATTGCTCCTTCCCATGGGCACAGTCATACCCTGCCTCATCCATTTCCCAATGCATCGGGATCCCCAGAACACAGGACCCCTGCCCCATGTTGTGAGCAGCACTCTGACCCCGACAGGCTCATGAGCAACCTGCTCAATCCTTGGGCTGGGCCCCTCACCTCATTGATGTCAGCACAGTGTGTCCCATTGCCCTGGAAGCCAGGAGGGCAAGGCCCACAGCGATACCCGGGGTACTCGTATGTCTCCATGCAGTCTACACCGCTGAAGCAGGGGTTGGGGCTGCAGCGGGAGCGGTGCTCATGGAACCCTGCAGAGAGAGGGGGTCACAGCGCAGCTGCTGGGCTGGGCCAGGCTGAACAGGGCAGGGCAGCTCCCCACGGCCAGGACTCACCGCAGACCTGACACTCCATGATGGTGTTCCGGATCAGGGACATCTCCTTCACCTGCAAGGCACAGCGCAGGTGTCAGAACCCGAGACCTCAGCATCACAGCACCCCAGAGCAGAACTCGCCCGATCTCTAGCCCAGGCCCCCAGAAGGAGTGGGGGGGGAAGGGGCACTGAGCAGGGGGCTAGCACCTGGATGGGGTCAATCCTGCCACAGCAGGGAATGGTGCACAGCCCCTCTAGCCACCTCACCTGGTCACGGATATCCTCCCTCAGCTCCATCAGGACCTTGTTGAAGAGGGTCAGCTGCGTGACCAGGGCCTTGGTCTGCTCGCCTGCCCCAACAAAGCACTGGTCAGTCCCCCAGGTGCCATCCTCTCTGCCCACTACCTCCAGGGTGCTGCCCCACCCTGACTGGCACCCATGCACACCTTGGGTCCGCAATAGGGAAAAGCAGTGCCCAGAAGCTGGCTGAGATCCCCCAAGCTCACTTCATGCATGACCACAGCTGTCTTGGAGCCAAGAGCAGTCAGGTGAAGGATGAGACCTCAACAAGGGGTGCAGCATCCCCTTCTCTGCCCTGAGACCCCGAGGCCTCCCTCTGCCCAGCCCCACTCAGGTGTGGGCCCAAACCCATGTGCAAGCAGGAGTGTGAGAGGTGGAAGGCCAGGAGAACAACAAGCAACTCACCCAGGATGGAGTTCAGCACCCCGGTCACTGCAAGGGAGGAGATGGAAACATTGTCCTGCTGCCAGCCTGACTCGTTCCTGCCCACCCGGCACAGAAGGCAGCAGCTGGTAGCTGCAAACCCGGCCCCCACCAGGCCCAGCCACAAAGAGGCTGTGTGCATATGTGCCTATATGCCCGCATGCTCCATATTTAACAGGAGCACAAGATATGTACACGTGTCTATGTGCGGGTCCCATGTCCCACATGACATACATAGACATGCCCTGTGTGCATACCTGGCAGTGCCCTATTCCATATGCAATGTGTGTGCAGGTGCCCCTGCATGGGCTTGTATTCCAGGTGCCCCCTGCTGCATTACCTGCACTGTGGATGGACTCATCGCCTTGGAAAGGGCATTCACTCAGGGCTCCAACGCGGCTCATGGATCCTCCCAGAATCAGCTTCATCGACTCTATAAACCCCTGGTCCAGAGAGGAGCCATCAGCCCCGGTGCCATGGTACTGCCCGTGCCCCCACTGCTGCACCCTCTCAGCCAGGCCTCCTCTCACCTGCAACCTCTGATAGGCCTTCTGGCCCGTGCGCACCTCCACTGCCTCCAGCTCGGCCTGGGGCACGACTGCTATCTGGGGCAGCCCCACGCTGGCATCAGCCTGCTTGCAGTCGACATACAGCTCCACGCTCAGGGCGTCGGCACGCAGCCCACTCAGGCGCACAATCACCGTGTGGCTCCGTCCATCCGCCAGGCCAGTGTGCTGCAGGTTCACCACGTGCAGCTTCCCGTCCTCCCGCAGGTATCGCAGCAGGACTGTGGAGCACAGCCACAGACGTAAGCTTCCCCTCAGCATGGGGGCCCAAAGCCCTGCCCGGCACAGCTTGTACCCACTGTGCATGGTGCCTGGCACAGCCCACCTTGAACTGCACAGCCCCATCCTGAGATGGGACTGTGCAGTTCAGGGTGTAGACCCTGAGATGGTGCAGAGTCACTTGGAGGAACTGGATGCCTTTAAGTCGGCAGGCCCAGATGAGCTCCATCCGAGGGTGCTGAAGGCACTGGCTGACGTCATTGCACAGCCACTGGCGTGAATATTTGAGCACTCGTGGTGCACGGGCCAGGTCCCGGAGGACTGGAAAAAGGCCAATGTGGTGCCCATTTTCAAGAAGGGGAGGAAGGAGGACGC
>NW_005842477.1:471132-472810 GCF_000455745.1 Alligator sinensis | reverse complement strand
CATCACGGGGGCACAGAAGGGAATTGGTGAGGTTTTATTCACCAAGGCGCCCCCGGGGGTTACAAGAAATAATGGCCACAAGCTAGCAGAGAGCAGATTTAGACTGGACATTAGGAAGAACTTCACAGTTAGAGTGGCCAAGGTCTGGAATGGGCTCCCAAGGGAGGTGGTGCTCTCCCCTACCCTGAGGGTCTTCAAGAGGAGGTTGGATATGCGTCTAGCTGGGGTCATCTAGACCCAGCACTATTTCCTGACTATGCAGGGGGTCGGACTCAATGATCTATTGAGGTCCCTTCAGACCCTAGCATCTATGAATCTATGAATCCTCTGCTGTCCCCGGGCCCCCCAGCCCATGACCCGAGGCCCAGGCACTCCTGTGCTACCTTTGTTGATTTTCCCCACAACAGAGACTTCTAGCCACCGCGTGTTGTCCTTCTTGGAGTAGAGGCCGAAGAGCACACCGCCCTGCTTGGGGGGCAAGCGAAAGGTAGACAGCAGGTAGGCGTCGTTCACCGTCAGCAACTCTGTCCGGATCTTGTGTGCCACGTTCACCATCTGCCGGGCCTCCGTCACCATCAGCAGATCTATGACTGCAGGATGGACAGACAGATGGACAGTCATGTCTGAGTGTCACAATGCCAGCAGGGCCACCAGAGTGATAGGCTAGTCCATGACTCCGCAGACAAGGACTGCTCCCCATGCAGCCCTTGGAAAGCTGTCCCCAGCCAGGCCCTTGCTGGCTGGAGCAGGGTTCATGGAAGTGCTGCCAGAGCCAGAGGCAGATGGATGGGTGCAGGCAGCAAACTCACCTCCCGCCTGGCAGCAGAGCAGAGCAAGGAGCCCCAGGAGGGCTCCTTCCACTGTCCCTGAGGCAGAACTGGGGGCTCCTGTCCAGCTCCTCAGAGCCCCACAGGCCTGCACCCTCCCATCTCACCAGCCCCACGTCCCTCCTCTTCCTTCCACAGTTCGGTGTAGAGGCCAAGAGGTCCTCAGGGCAGCCCTGCCATGTGCTCACTCCACTGCAGCCACGGGGGGAGAAACCCAGCACCCCGTGCCCAGCCGGGAGGTATGGCAGAAGTGGGAAGTGCGCCCCAGGAGGTGGCGCCTTTGGGCCATGGACAGAGCTGGCCAAACACTGCTGGGCACTACCCAGGGTCTGGGGCAGGTCAACCCCCACCACCACCAGTCCTGTGGCAGGGGCACAAGGCTGGAGGGGAGCTACTGGCATTGGGACCCCGCACCCATAGGCAGCTGGCTCTGGACTGGGTCCAGGCCACCAGCACGTGCGGAGGGAACCTGCTGGACCCCAACCCCTGCCCTCCCTGGCTCAGAGCCGGGATGAGCGTGGAGCCGCCACATGCTACAGGACTTGGGGCCTCCCGGCTCCCTGAAGTCCCGGATCTGGCCTGTTCACCTTTCTGACCCCCAAGCTCCTTAGGCTGGCAGCACAGGCCTGGAGCCAGGCTGGACCCCTGCACTGCCCTGGCTGGACAGCAGGTCCGGCCGCCCAAGGCAGGTCAAGCAGAGGGTTGTAGTCAGCCTCCGCGGTCCCTGCAGGGGCTAGGGACTCCAGCAGCATCACCCTGGAGCTGCTCTGCGGTTTCCCTCAGGCTGGGGGAAGAATATCCCTCTGTGCTGCAGCCGCCCAGCCGAGTGCCAGACCTCCCAGGGAGAGGCA
>NW_005842477.1:468260-469366 GCF_000455745.1 Alligator sinensis | reverse complement strand
GCATTGTGACTGCTGCTGACACTGGGGTGGGAGACGATGCCTACAACCAGCCCGCCTCCTCCGGCTGTCCCCACGCCCGGAGGCCCAGGGTAGGGCGTGGGGACAGCCGAGGGCAGCGCCGGAGCGAGCTGCAATGCTGTGCCGTGTGTGCGTGCGTGCGGGGCCCGGCGGGCGAGGGCCCTTTAACTCAAGCCGTGGGCAGGGAGAGCCTAGCAGCAACCCGGCTGCAGCCGGCTGGGTTTCCTCTCCTGCCCCGCCCTGGCCCGGATCCCTCCACGCGAAGTAGTGCCGCCCCCCCCACCCCTTCCCCGGCCCGGCCCGGCCCGGCCCGGCAGGGCCCTGACCACCCTTGTCTTGCAGACCTACGCGCGGTTCACGGAGGCGCCGCTCAAGCTGCACAAGCTCAGCAACCCCTGGAGGAGCCCCGCAGGTGAGCGCCGCTCCCCCTGGCAGGAGCCCGAGACTCCCCCGCGGACACTGCCCCCTTGGCACGGCCGCGCTGGTGCCCGCGAGCCTGCCCTGCCTGGCTCCCAGCTCCGTGCCCCTGTCCCCGAGCACCCCATCAGCGCCAAGCACCGCTCCCTGCGCACGGCTCGCACCACTGCCCCTTGGCCCGCTCAAGCTGCCTGTGGGCTGGCACCGGGCTCAGAAGGGGCTTGGGCCGTGTCCCCAGGAGGGGACCCTCACCTGCTTTCCGCTCGCAGGACGGTTGCCGGCGCTGAAGACAAGGGAGGAAGGGGTTTTGTCCAAGACGCATGAGATCATCACACACCTCAGGAAACAGGTGGGCTGGGTCAGGCTCCTCCAGCCCTGCTGCAGCCAGCTGCCCTGTGGGGCTTGCTGCTAGCATGCAGAGGGCTGAGAGAGGAGCCCTGGGCCAGGAAGACGCTGTTGTGAACGTCCCAGGCAGGCCTGGGGGCTGCTCACCCTTGCCCCCCTGGCTGCTGGGTGGTCCTGCGGGCAGGAGAGCTACCCGGTCCCCGGAGGTGGGGGAACCAAAGGGGATCTGGGGGCCGAGTGCCCTGGCCCATGCCGCCAGTCCAGGGCTGCACTCCCTTTGCTGTTTCTGGGTGCGGGGTCTGATGTGAACATGATTTGGCTGTGGT
>NW_005842477.1:449086-468250 GCF_000455745.1 Alligator sinensis | reverse complement strand
GGGTGGGGGGGGGGGGGGGGGGGGTTCTCTCTTCTCCAAGCAGACACCAAGGGCGGCCTAGCCCTGCAGCTTCACACTCCTGGGGCTGCCCATGCGTCATGCAGACCCTGGCCTGCTGCCATCTAGCCCTGGCTCACACCGCGCTGTTGCCCACAGAAGTACAACGCAGACTATGATCTCTCAGCCAGGCAGGGGGCCGACACCCTTGCCTTCATGTGCCTGCTGGAAGAGAAGCTGCTGCCGGCACTGGTGAGTGTCTGTGGAAGAGGACTGCTGACATGTGGCGGGCTGGGGGTGGTGCTGCTGGGAGCCCAGGTCCGTGGCCGGGTATGGTGGCACAGGGGGAGGTGCGCTGACAGATGCCAGGACAGCCAGATGGAGCCATGGGCTGGGATGATAATGCAGCGACACGGGCAGGCTGAACTTTGGGGGCTGTGAGCTGCCTCGGGCCTGCGCCAGGCAGAGAAAGCAGTCTTGGTCCCATACTGCTGCTCCCACCAGATCCACACGTTCTGGGTGGATGCCGAGAACTACGTGGCGCACACACGGAAGTGGTACGCAGAAGCCACCCCCTTTCCTCTCAACTTCTTTCTGCCCAACCGCATGCACAAGCAGCGCCTGGAGCAGCTGCAGCTGCTCTGCGGGGATGACTGCCTGGAAGACGAGGAAAGGCTAGAGAAGGTAGTGAGTGGGTGGGTGGGTCCCGTGGGTCCCTGACCATGGCCCATGCAGGGGTAGCTGGCCCTCCCTGGATAGGTGGTGTTGGGGGTCCCTGCCTGATCCCCAGCTATGCAATGTGTGGCTCCGGGGTCCAGGGGAGGGGGCAGAGCTGTCAGGCTGAACCCCTCTCCCAGGAGGGCGCAGAATGGTGCTGTAGGCCAGAAGGGGAGACATTGAGACTGGCCCCTGTGCTGGGGCAGGAGGTCAACAGGGACACTGTCCATCCTGTTGGCCGGGCACGCTCTAGCCTGGGGGGCAGGGGTAGGCACTGGGCTTGGTGCAGGGTGTCACAGTGGCACTGCTCTCCTCATCCTGTAGCTGTACCACGAAGCCCGGGAGTGCCTGACACTCCTGTCCCAGCGCCTTGGGGCCCAGAAGTTCTTCTTCGGAGACTCGTAAGTGCTGGAGGGCGAGCTGCTCACGCAGGGGGGTGGGGTAAGGGCATGGCCACAGAGTGGCAGCAGGTATAGGCAGCACTCTGAGCTGCAGGCCGGGCTCGTGCTGGAGTCCTGGCCTCCTTGAAATGGCAGCTCCCGAGGGAAGCTCTGAGCATCCACAAGAAACCCCAGGACCATCGTGAGCAAAGTGGGGCTGAGCTGGGCCAACACGGCTGCCCTGTGAGAATGTGCCTGGGGGCGGCCAGCAGAACCATTCCTCACCACCCGTTAGGACCCCGCCATCCCGACGAGTCCCCTCCTCCCCTGTAAAACCACACCAAGCCCAGACCAGCCGTTCCCCCACAGCAGCCGTGCCAGAGCCGGAGCCCTGAGAGGGCTGCCTTGTTTGCTCCGGCTTTAATGGCTTCATAACTGCCAGAGCCATAAACGGCTGTAGCTGAATGTGCCGCTTATTCAGCTCAAAGGGGCCGGCTGCAGCGAGCGGGAATTGCACGAGACAAACACATACTCACATGCTTGAGGAGAGCTGCTCCTGCCCTCGATGTCCTGCCAGCCCTTGCTTTGGGTCCTGCTGGGAGAGGCTGCAAGCTCCTGGGGACTGTACCCCAACCCTGTGCCCCAGAGCACTTCACTGGCAGAGGACAGGCTGAGGGGGCGCCCGTGGTGGGACTAGAGTTGGTGTGAGCCCCCGGCAGCAGCAGGGGCAGCCCTCTGGTCCCTCAGTGACTGTGTGATGTGGGGAGATATGTAGGTGGATCCTCATGGCAGAGGGAGCGGGTCTGTGTCTGCAGGCGCCAGCAGCTTTGGGGTGGGCTGGCCAGGAGGGGCGACCAGCTGTCAGCACATGCTCTCTGTGCCTCAGGCCTGCTTCCCTGGACGCCTTCGTCTTCAGTCACCTGGCACCACTGCTCAAAGCAAAGCTGCCCAATGGCAAACTGCAGCAGCACCTGAAGTCCCTGGAGAACCTGTGCAACTACTGCACCTCCATCCTGAGCCTCTACTTCCCCTGGGACAGCGGTAAGTGGCTGCAGGAACCCTCCACCTCACTGTAATGGAGGGAGGCCACATGGTGCCTGTGCTGCATGGGCACGAAGCTTCTTGGGCACCCTGTCATCAGCCTGGGTGTGTGGAGCATCAGGGGCACTGGCTCGCCTGAATTGCAGCCATTCTCTGCCCAGATGCTGCCTCAAGGGTGCTCACTGTGGATGTCTCCTTGCCAGGCGATCCCCCGGCTACTGCTCCCCGGCCCCCGGCCCCTGGGGGCAGCGACTCCGAGGAAGATCCACACAAGTGGCGCAACCAGATCTTGTCGGTGCTGGTGGCCCTGGGCGCCATGATCAGCTACGCCATGTTGAGTGGTATCGTCTCCATCCCGTGGACAGAGCCCAGCCTGCCTGGCCGCTGGCCCATCTCCCTGGAGGAGGAGGAGGAAAAGGAGTGAGGTGCTGGCCTCTGGCCACTGCTCTCAGGGCTTTGGTTCTCACTGATTGGTGTCACTTGAACGGACTTTTGTATGGCGCTGGGCACCGCGCATTGTGCTGGTCAAGGGCACAATACGGTCCCAGCCCCCTCTGCATTCCTGAGCGGTGCCCAGCCACCGCCATCCATAGCGCCTACAAGGTGCTGGGAGCCCCATTAAACCTACGTTCTTTCTGCAGGGTATCTCTGTGCTGTCGTGTGCTGCTGCAGGGGGCTGCTTGTGTGGGACAAACCTTGTGCAGCACAGTCTGGTGAGGCAGTGTTGCCACATCCCTGCTTTTTCCTTCCTGGTGGTTGCAGGCTGTGCTGGGGCCGGTGACTGGTGTCATGAGCCTCCTGGACTCTGGCTGGTGCCTCGTCCTGCCTGCTCCATGCTGCAGGTGGCTGGGCTGGGGTCTCAGTGGTCCCAGGCTCACCCAGCTGGCAGATGCAGTGCTTCTCCCTGCAACCTGTGACTGGGGGTGTGGGAGCACCCTGGGGCAGCTCTGGAAGAGCATGGGTGCCAGGGCCAAACCCAGGCTTGCCTGTGCTCACAAGAGGAAGATGGGAGAGTGAGGATTCCCTGCTCCACTGCTGAGCCATGGGTCCTGCCCTGACTGGCCCCACATGCCTACAGCAGCCACAGCGAGAGTCCCCCAGTAGGACAGTGGCTGCCTTATCCCAGGCCGGAGGAAGGCACCTCCACAGGTGAGCGACTCAGACTTGCTTTGTGCCCTGAGCTCAGCATTGCTGCTTCCCCAAGGCCACCGCTCCCAGCTCGGCCTTCTTCCTGCATACCTCAATGCTGGGCACATGCACAGCTGCTTTGGTGAACTGGTGCCCGAGCACCAAGTCCAGGAGCCAGGGGTGCCTGGAGAGCAGCACCGCGGCCCAGCTCCTGTGCATGAAGCAGCCGGCGAGCTGCCTCTGCACCACTGAAGGGAGCCGGCACGGCTGGGGGATGCATGTGCTTCCCCTCCTGGAGCTGGGCTGAGGCCGATCCCCATCCTTTCCCCCATCCTACAACCTGGGAGCCCCCAGAAGCATGGGAGGAGCAGGAAGCTCTTAACACCAGTCTTGCTGCTGCAGCACAAGGAGCCTGGCCAGAGCCTCTGGCCTGTGGCTGTGTCAGGAATTCCTCCGGCAGCGGCAGCTCTGTTTGCATTCCTCGGCGGGAGTTCCTAGGCACTGGCACTGCCAAGAACACATAGCATGGGGAGCGCGGCTCCGACAGTTCTTGTGAGGGCAGCAGAACACAGTTGAGGCCATGATGAGCTTACCCTGGGCCCCGCGTGCACGGTGCTGCACATGCACAACAGCGCAGCCAGGCAGCCTCTCCCCTGCACAGTGCTCAGGGGATCGAGCAGTACAGCAAAGCTGGCAGGCGGCCCCACGCTGCCGGGGGTGGGTAGATAACCCATTCCATGTGGCTGGGGCGGGGATGCTCCTAGGGGGGCTGCCCGGCCAGTGCTAGCTCATCCCCACCCACTCACCCCTGCACCCATGCCTGGGCTCCTTGCTGCCTTGGGGACCCTACCTGAGGACCCTACTGGGACGTGCTTCCCCAGTGCTCAGGTTACCAGACTGCACGTGGAAAGCGGTCGGACTGCGGCTGACAGCTGGCCTGGGCTGGGGCTGTTTGCGCTGGGGCGGGAGGGAGGCGCACACAGCCCTCCCTTGTTCTGCCTTGTGTAAACGCTCCCAGGAATCCTGGCTGCTGTGGCTGCCCCAGCCACTTTCCATGACCTGCTTCCTGTGGGTTTGGCCGGCCGGAGACTCGTGGCTGCTGGTCCTGGTGGCCTGGCCAGGACAGAAGCTCCCCTCCTGCACCCTACAGAGCGTCCCCCCAGCCACGTGCTGGTCCTGGCATTGCCCTGACACCCGGCGCTTGAAGGCAGAGACCCCAGCAGCCTTTGCAGAGCACAGCCAGGCCCTGGGGCAAGGGCCATGGGCCTTGCGGGCCCAGGCCCAGGGACCATGTGCTGGCAAAGCCAGTGACTGCCCTGCTCTGACCCCAGCATGCCGGGCTCCATTGCTGTTCTGGGGCTCTGCTGAGCCTGGATGCGGCGCGTGGCGGCTGCAGGGGCCTTGGGCTGTTAGAGCCCAGCCCAGGCCCACGGGCCCACCCCAGAGCCAGCATTCGTCAGGGTTCGGCTGGGCGGGGGCTGGCCTCCACACAGCCCCAGACGCTTGCCTTGGGGGCTTCCTTGGCTCGCCTGGCTTGCAGCAGGGCTGGCCCTGGCCCCAGGGGGAAGGATTCCCCTCCCCCCCAGGCTGCCCTGGATAACGTCACTTAGGAAGTATGTGCCGCATGCTCCAGCGTGGGGGGAACACGGCTGCCGCCAGCCCCGCACACTGCCAAGGGGGATCTCGCTCCAGCAGGAGAAACCACGGCGGCCCCGTTCTGTCTCTGGCCCTGGCCTCAGCCCCGGCCCGGCAAGCAAGGAGCGCTGACGTCAGGGCTCCAGGCGCATTCCCCGTCTGCCTGACTCCAGCCATCACCTTCCAGGCGGCCCTGCCCTGGCCACCCCCTCCCTGGCACTGGGAGCTGTGGGCAGGTGCCAGCTGCACAGAGGAGCTCCGTTGCCCTCTCACTGACCATGAAACTGGCTAGGAGCACGGGTGGAAGCAGCCACGTAGAGGAAACCCAGTGACCAGCTGGCTAGGCCCAGCTCTAGCCTTCCAGCCATGCTGCCTCCACAGCTCAGATGACCCCTGCATGCCCTGCACTCGCAACTGCGGCCGCAGCCCACGCACTGCCACCTGCCTGCACCCCCGCAGCGGCTGTACAGGATGGAGGCCCTAGGTGCAGTGCAAAAACCAGTTTATTTTATGAAAATGTCTAGAAAAGAGTGGGCATCGTGGCCCTCACAGTTTGGGGCCCTCCTAGCAGCACCCCTGGGTCATTCAGGCCCCCCACCTGTGGGCAGAAAGCTAACAGGTGACATGGCAGCTCCGTGGGGCCCATCCCCAAGCCCCTCCCTGGAGGGATGGGGCAAACGCGTTGAGGGGTTTCAGTGTAGGGGGGCACCTTCTTCCTCCCCCTATACCTGGGGACCCTGGGGGGGCCTTCCTGGGTCCCCTTTCTGCCGCATCCACAGGTAGGTCTGGACGGAGTCGGCTGGAGCCTTTGCATCAATGAAGCCAATGCCAGGGTCAGAGATCACAAAGGATATGTCCTTGGGGGTCCTGGGAGGAGCAGAGGCAGGTCAGAACCTCCCTTGGCAGCTAAGGCTGGTCTGAGCCCTCCCCATGCTCCCATCCAGGGCTCCCACACCCCGCACCGCTCACCTGTTCAGCACCACGACCACAGCGGCACCATCGGGGCGCAGGAAGGCTGAGTACTCCAGTTCGCACTGGTAGCACTTCTGCTCTGCGGCCAGCCCCACACGCTGTGAGCCCTCGGGCAGGAACTTGCTGCAGAAATAAGGGCATAGCCATAAGGGTAGAGATACGGGGGTGGGGGAGGGGGGTGCCCCAAACTAGTTGCTGGGGCCTGGCCTGGGCCCTGATACCGGGACAGCATTTCATCCTGGGTGCACAGAAGCAGCCACACATGTCTGCCCAGGCAGGGCCCTGGATCTGCCATGTCCCAACACATACCATCTGCGCTGGGTCGCATGTGGTCTCGTACACAGGAGTGCACCCAGCTAGTCGTGGACACACCTCATCACACACGTGACCATGCTTGGCTTGGCACATGGCAGTCATGCACTACCTGAAGTGGCCCATGTGGTAGAACATGGGCTGCTTGTAAAAGAGGTCCTTGCTGCTGTCTACGATGATGGGGCTGTCCACGTAGTTCTTGCTCCAGTTGGGGCCACCCTCCAGGTCCAGCGCCAGGTTCCAGTCGGTCCAGCCCGTGACGTAGTTGTTCAGGTTCTGCAGGGGGGGTCACATCGGTGAAGGGCGCTGCAGGGAGCTGAGCTCCTGCCCCCCTCCCCTAGCAGGGCACAGGCCGCCTGTGCCAGGGCCTTACCGTCAGGATGCTGTGGCTATACTTGCTGCCACGGTCCCAGCCCCCCAGGATCACCCGGGGCTCCCAGAAGTAGGAGCCCGTGGAGGCCTCGGTGGACAGGAGGTAGTAGTTGGGGAAGAGATGGTGGGTCATGGACAATGTGAGGTCAATGGGTGCCAGGAAGTCCAGGTACCAGTGGATGCCGATGCCATTGATATAGCTGGCAGCCACTGGGTCCTTGAGCACCTGCAGCATGGCACGAGGGGGTCACTAGGGCCCAGCCTCTCCCATCCCCATGGGGTAGGAAGGGCCGGGCCATGTGGGGTAAGGGGGGAGCCCAGCAGGACCCAGCAGCGCACAGACTCACCACCTCAGCCCAGTAGGGCAGCATCATGCGCTGGTCATCGAGCATGATGAGCTGGATGCCCTTGTGCGAGCTGTTGGCCAGCGCGGGGCCCAGGTCACGGGCAATGAAGTCCCGCTGGTGCTCAGGGGAGAAGCCCAGGCACTGGAAGGGGTAGAAGACGATCTCCCCGGCTGTGGGCTCATTCCCGGACGTCACTGCCCAGAACGTCAGGTTGTGCTTGGCGTATTCATCCAGGAACCTGGGGCAGCGCCGGACATGTGAGCAGCCATGGCCCCTCCTCAGGCCAGGCCCCCCCCCGCCTGGGGGCAGGGCCCAGGCCCACTGCAGCCCCCAGTCTAGCCGTACCACCAAGACCCCCACCCCTGCCTCCACTTGGATGCCCCTCACTTGATGAAGTAGTTGGCCCAAGTCTTGTGGTACTTGTCGCCTGGCTTCCCCTTCAGCGTGCCCCTGCCAGTCATGGCCCCATTGGTCTTCATCCAGGTCGGGGAGGTCCAGGGGCTGGCATAGAGCGAGACTGGCTTCCGGGACATGGCCTGCACGTGCTGAAGGATTGGGATCTGCAGGGTGGGAGGCAGGGGCTTGCAAAGTGCCTGGGGCTGCGGGGTGGGGCTTTCCCCTGTCCCAGCCCCAGGCAGCAGGAAAGACCCCAGGCAGGGGCCTGAGACAGACAGGACCAGCTTCCTCCCTCCATGGCCTCCAGCAAGACAGCAGCCAGGACCCCCAGGCTACAGAAATTTTTTTTAATTTAGATTTTCTGTATTGCAAGCCAGATTTGCCAAATCAATTCCAAATCCATGAGTCAGTCCAGAACCATAAGTGGCCCTACTACTGGCAAACTTCCTCCACCCCCATCTGGGGCTTCAGATGTTTCTAAATCCTTTGGTGGGCATCCTACTTGAAGGCCCAAGCCTGGAGGCTTGGGGTTCAGATGCCCCCAAGTTTTGCTTGTCCTCAGCTATATGGCCGCAGGAGCAAGCTAGAGAGGAGTCTCCCCTTTCCATAAAGTGGGCATAAAGCCAAGACCTCTCACTCCAGCAGCTAAGTGGGAGGTTTACTATACATTATCTTCGCAGGTACTATCCCCGTGCCAGGAAAGTGGTCTTCCCCAGGTGAGACTAGGAAGGCCGCCTTGGTGGTCACGGCATTTCCCTTGCCAGGTAAGCATAGACATCATGCTTGATCTGAGCCAAAAGGCCGAGAAGCAATACCCACAAAGGGCAGGAGGGAAAGGGGGACCCACAGGCTCCAGACATATAGGCAGCAGCCCCTTCTCCTCAGAGCGGGTCATGGCCACAGCTGGCTTGGCACTGTCTGGCCATGCTGCCTGGTCCGGCCCCACCAGGCCATGGGCAGCTCAGTCAGGCCATGGGGTCAGAGATGCCAGTGGGCAGGGCAGGCATGCCCAGCCCAGCCCAGCCCCACCAGGCTGCAGGGAACGTCCCAGGCCAGGCTGGAGCATGGGAGAGCCGAGCAAACCTTTCCATCCTGCTCAAGGCCCCGGCCCTGCCCACCTTCATCTTGGTGTCCTCCTCGGTCAGGCTGAAGTGCTTGAGGGCGAAGTCCCCCCGCATGTCCGCGTACGTGTAGAGCCGGACGGAGAAGTCACAGCTGGCCATGGGCACACGGATGAGGTTGTACTCAATGCCTGGGGGCAGGTGATCAGGTGTTTGTGGCACCAGGGCTAGTGGCACCAGTTGCCAGGATGCTGGGGGGCCTTGTGCAGGCATGGCAGAGAGACGGCCACTGGCCAGGCTCCGTGCTCAGTGCCCAGCACTCTGTGCTCAGTGCCTGGAAGCTGGGCTCTGCCGCCTGCACCCACCCAGGCAGCTCCAGCTGGGGTGCCCTTGCCCGGCCCATTCCAAAATACAGTGGTCTCCAGGTGGCACCTCGGAGGCGCATAGGTCAGAACCCCTGGGGCACACGCCTGGCCCCATGCCCCCGCCCTCCCCACACACACCTTCCTCAGAGAAGTAGGACCGCAACAGCTTGTTCTGGGCCTCCTGGGACAGGGACAGGATGTTGATTGCGGCTGAGTCTGTGATGGAGCCGCCAAAGCCCTTCACCTTCTGGTACCGCTCCGTGGTGTTCAAGGTGAGACGGAAGCCTGCGGGGCAGAGCACGGCACTGCTCAGAGCCATCATGGGAACAGCCCCCAGCCCAGCCTGGCCCGTCCTCACACAGTACCTGGGTCCGTGAGGCTCCTCTGCACCCCGCCCTTGCTGCGCTCCAGCCGCTTGCCAGCTTTGTTGCTCTCGTACATGAGGAAGGTGCCGGCAGGCGGAAGGGTGACAGGGTCCAGCGTATCGCAGTATGTGGCACTGCACTCGCACACCAGCAAGCCATGCCCGAAGTTGCGGGCATTGCAGGGGTGGCTGCCTGCAGGGGAGGGAGAGGCCGAGAGGATGGTGGAGAGGCAGAGCCCAGAGCTGCGTGGCGCAAGGGCACGGTGTTGACTGTGTGCCCAACCCCAGGGCTCTGGCCTCCCCCAGACACCAATGCACCTCCCAGGGGACAGAGGTTGACGTGCCCCTGTCCTGCCCCTGTCCTCACCCATAGCTCTCACCTGCTGCCTCAGGAGCCACCTGGACCAGCAGGAGCCAGCCCAGGACACTGGCACAGGTAGCCCACATGGCGCCAACACTGCCTGCTCGACTCCCATGGCTGGGCCCTGTGCGTCTCGACGGCATCTGGAGCTGCGGCGGGGCAGGGACAGTGAGCGCAGAAGCCTCCTGGCCACGTGCAACTCCTCCTGCTCCTGCCCAGCAGTGAGGGGTGACAGGAGCAGAGCAAAATGGCCCAGCAGCACCCATGGCCCACGCTACTTTCCCCAGACTCCTCATGGCAGCCACTCCTGCTCCACCTGAGCCGCACCAGGCCCACGCCAGCCTCCCTACGCCCAGTGCCAGCGGCATTCCCAGCCTCCACATCCACTCCCTCTGCCCCACCCAGTGCTGTTCCACTCCCTCTCACCCACTCCAGCTTCTCCTCCCCTCCTCCATCTCTGTATTCATGTCCACACACCCAACTGTGGGGCAGGGCAGGACGGCGCCTCCCCAACCCCACGGGCAGCAGTACTTCGGGCTCCAGGGCCATGCTCTGCTCAACAGGCAGATGCCACTGAAGCCTTGGCTCAGCCGCTTGCTCCCCACCGTGGCCCCAGACAGTGCCTGCAGCCAGCCCCTCTGCAGGGCATGCTGCCCCTGATGCCACTGCCCTGACACCTGCAACCAGTGCACGCCCAGGCAGGCCCCACACAGCACAGGTAAGTGCCACAGGAGCTTGTTGGGCAGCTTCGCTCACTGGGAGGAGATGTGCTGGGGAGGACGAGGATGGGGGATTGCGCAGGGCAGCCCCTCTAGCTGGGCCCCGATGCAGAGCAGGGCAGGCAGCCAGCTGTAGCCCCAGGGAGCCTGGGGCATGACATGTCCAGTCCCCACCGCGTGACTTCGCTAAGAGAATGGGCATGCTCCGTCTCTGCCAGCACTTGCCCCCCACCTGCCTGGTCTCCCCCTGTCCTGCAGGCTCAGTGCCTAACATCCCACTAGCACCAGCCAGAGGAACATGCTCAGAAACCTCTGCACCCCCAGCACCTGTCATCCCCCCCTAACCCTCCCCCCCCGTCCCATCTGTGGCCCCCAACCCAGACACACCAAGGCCAGCGGGCTCACCTGCTGCCTGCCTGGAGCACGAGCCCAGTCGCCTGCCAGCCTGGAACAGCCCCTGGCCACAGACCAGAGCCCCGGGACCCCAGCAGCAGCTCAGCCACTGGCAGAAAGTGAGGGGTGGTGCACCTGCCTTATAGGAGGCAGGAGCTCCTTGCGCAGCAGAAAGGCAAGTCCCAGCGAGCCCCGGCTCTGAGCTGGTTTTCAGGGCTCCTCAGGGCGGGGCAGGAGGTTTTGCAACGCGTGCTCCAGGCTTTTTGAACCTTGCTCACCATGCAGTGCGCGCCAGACCCCCCACCCTCCGATGCCAGAGCCAGAGCCTCTTTTCCCAGGACAGCTGTGCCTCAGGCCTGGGAGCAGGTTTTCCATGCCCTACACAGGCTGTTACAGGGTTTTACCACTGCTGGCCACACCTGCAGCTCCTGCTTCTCCCCTTGCAACATGGAGCCTTCCCCTCCACAGGTGACCACACCACAGGACTGTCCCCTGCACTGCTGTGGCTTCCATGAGGCTGCCACAGCTGGGGACCACGGGGCCTGTTGGTCCTTGTTGGGGCCTGGGTAAGGGCTGTGGCTCCTGGGGTTCTCAGCGAAGCCTGTGCCCCTTCCACTCCATGCGCAATGAGGCCTAGGCGCAGCAGAGAAAATGCGGGGCCGTGCACCACAGGGCTCAGTGCCACCAGGTGTCAGGAGCACCACGGGGCTCCTATCCCTGCGCCTACGCTCCGGCGCCTCATACAAGGACAGCCCAGCCCTCTCCACCCCCTAGCACCAGCTGCCCCAGCTGCTCAGAGCTCCCCCAGGCCAGCATGAGCAGAGCTGGTAACACCAGAACTGGTGCAAATTGCTGCCACACACATCCATGCAGGATCTTTCCAGGTGTGCTCTCTTGTGGTACTAGGGCCTACAATGCTGGAGGAGGCCCTGCACATAGCTTGTCGCCTTTATGGGGCAGAGGGACATGGGCTTGGGACACACGCAGCCGCGGCACAACAAGACTCCTGGGAGAGGAAGGACACTGCAGCTCTGGTCAAGCAGTGCTGTGCTGGGGACTCTCTCCTCCATTCTTCACAGCTGCTGCTCCCAGGGAGAGGCTGGGTTGGGTCTTGGCAGGGTCACGCAGGGGAAGCTGAGCACTTGGGGCACGAGGCCAAGAAGAGCTACAGCCCTGTGAGCTCCTGGTGCACTGCATCTCCCCACCCTGGCCTGAGACACACTCCAGCTGGGCAGCTCCCCCCAGGTGGTTGCAGCTGCATCACAGGGCAGACATTACCCTCCCCTGACTGCGACTTGCGCCCTGGGGGAGATGGGGAATGGGCATCACTGCAGGGGTTGTGGAAGGGAATTGGGGTGGGCAGGCACCTGTGTGGCCCCAAATTCTTATCTGGGCACCTGCTCATTTGTGCCTTAGGAGGATACGGCTGGAGAGGAGAGAGGGAGCATGGGTAGGGATCACACAGGGCCACCCCAACCAAGGCTGAAGCCCACAATGGATGGAGGACGCTGGGTGCACCAGGCTGTCCTTGTGCCTTGGACTCTGGCTGTGCCTGGCAGCCTGGTCCAGCTGGGGCTCCTGGGGCAAGATGCTGTCCTACCCCGGGGGAGGCAGAGCCCTGCCGAGTCCTGCCCTTGGCTCCGCCATTAGGGATGGGAGATGCTGCTGCACTCCCCCTCCCGTGTCCCAGCCCAGCAGGATCTTCGCTCTGCTCTGCCTGCCTGGTGCAGTGCTGGAGGCCTCATCTCACTGGAGGCAGCTGAGTCAGGAACGGGGGTGGCAGGTGCCTGCCTGGGGCCTGTTGGGACTTGGAGATGGGCTTGGAGGAGCTGCAGGAAGCACCTCCCACAGCAGCTAGAGCCTGCTCATGGGTTGAGGATGGGCCTGTGGCCAGGGCACACCCTGATGCTGGGGGGGACCCTGGCCTCCCCATCCACCCATTGGAAAGGCCTGGGGGCCGGAGGCCAGGCCTCGGGGCAGGCTAGTTCACCTAGCTGGGCTGGGCTGGGCTGGGCTGGGAGAGGCTGACACAACCACTCCGCATCTACCATGGCCTCACCCACCCATTGCAGCTGTGCTGTCCCACTGGTGTCCCATAGGCATGGTGCTGCATAGCATGGTGCAGGCAGCTGCGCCCGTGACCAGCAAGTGCCTACACTGCAGAGCTCCATGGCCCTTAGCCTGCCTGGGTGCCAGGCTGCAGTGGGGACAGCCCAGGGCCAGCACAGAGCCTACGTTCAGCCCCTCTGGCCCCCTCTACTTCCCCCAAGGTCACCCCTGCACCACAGCTGGGCTTCCCGGGGGTCTGTCACTGTCCCTGCCTGGAGCCCCGCCCCACTGCAGGGAGATGCTCAACACTGCACCCTACCGGAGCCACTGCACCCCCTGCTGGACCAGTGCTGCTGCAGCAGGGCAGTGCTGCCTGCAGCAGGGTCATGGCGCTTGCAACCTGCAGGCCCAGCAGAAGCCGGGCCGTGGGTGTGCAGCAGGTTCCCCAGAGCCCCAGGCAGGCAGCCCCAGCAGGGCAGGGAGCCTGGACCTCCAGCCAGGCTCCCCCCCCACTACTTACCAGTGCGGCTCTGGGCTCAGGCAGGCCTGTCTGGGAAGGGGCCCGGGGGCTTCATTCTGCTTCAGGAAAGCAAAACTGTGACTCAGCCCCAGAGAAGGCAGACCCTGCCAGCTCTGAACAGACTGGGGGTGGAAGTGCGTTGCAGCATTTGCCCTCATGCTGTTCACCTTGCCCATGAGTTGCTGTGGGGAACAGCGGCTGAACAGACACACTTGTGTCTTGACTTTGGCTCTGCTGTGCTGGGGTGCTGGGGCCCTGCAGCCACCACCTCTGCAGTAGCTCTGCTTCAGCCAGCTCTTCACCGGCTGCCTGCTCATTAGGGAGGGTCACTGAAGAGGAGCAAAGCAAGAACCTAAGGGAGGATCCTGCAAGCCTGACGGTGCTGGCCACAACCCGTGCCCCTGTCTCCGAGCCTCTGGACAATGCGCCCTGGTGCACCTTCCACCCAACACATCCACAGGGTCTCCCACAACAGCTGGGGCATGCGTGACACTGCCCTGCCCCCATGTGCCACTGCGTGTTCCCTGCCCTCACAAGCGTGCCCAGAGGTGGCTCATGAGTGCACCACTATCTAGTGCTGTAGCATGCACAGCCCTGGCTTACCCAGTGCTCACCAGGAGCCACGGTCAGGCCACCCAGGCTCTGGGGCAGCTCTTGGTGCTCACGCTGCCTGAGTGAGAGCCTTTCCATGGAGGCCAGGCCTCAGGTTGTGCAGGGCACTGACAGGCACCCCTGCCCAGCTCAGCTGGAGCAGCAACCACTGAAGCTTACCACTGCAGACTGCCATAAGCACAGAGCTGGGCTCATACCTGCATCTCTGCAAGTGAGAGATGGGACCTCAGCCCAGCAGTATCCCCCAGATCTCTGCCCAAAGGCCTCTCGGGACTGCTGACCAGGGGACATGGACCGGCATGTGCCCTTGCCCATGCTGGCACCAGCATGCTGCCACAACCAGAGCAACGGGCTCTCGCAATGCTTGGCTTACGCAGAGAGCTCTATACTCCCAGCAGAACAGCAGCTTGGACAGGGAGGGAGTTGCCCCTTCTGCCAGGCCAGGGCTGACACGGAGCAGGCTGGTGCCCAGACACATGCAGATGCCCATGCTTCGTTAGCATGTTTATTTCCATTTAAATAGTAGTCAAAGGCACCTGTTCTGGGTGCCGGCATCCTGATGCCCCCATGTGTCCAAGCCCAATGAGGCAGCAGGGCTCCTGGTCACAAGGGTGACAGCTCCCTGGGTTTGTCTGGGGCAACCAAGGGGCCAGGGACCCACTCTGGGGGAGGCACCTGCACCCGCCATGCAACCCCCCTGGTGCCATCAGCAGTGGCCAGAGCCTCTTCTTGCCACACAGGGCAGCTTATGGATGCTGCTGGCCAAGGCCTTCTCTCGCTGGGCTCTCAGGCCCAGTCACCTCCGCCTCCACAGGTAGGTCTGGATAGACTGAGCCGGAGATGTGGCTTTGATGACACGGCCATTGTCCACCAGCCTGAAGTCCACACTCCTCAGCGACCTGCAGGGAAGGGGAGGGGGTAGGGTCTGGTGAGACCTGCACAATGACGAGCAAGGATGAGCCACATGCCCTGGGCTCAGGGTGTAGTGACAGATTCCCACTGGCTCCAGCATTTGGGGGTCAGCACCCCCCTGCCTCCCCAAATGGCCTGAGATCTGTGCACCAGGCTGGGGTGGAGGCACAATGGCCCAGGGACCCGCAGAAGCCCAGAGCAATGCCACAATGGATCCCAATGGCACTCCAGCAGCCCAGTGCTCCCCACGCTCCTCACTGCACAGAGCACAGGCAGGGGCGGATGTCCCCTCCCTGCCTGCAAGGAGCTGCAGCACCAGCCTCAGGCTACCAACCCGGGTTGCTGTTCCAGGGGAAGCTGTCGTTAGCCTTAGTCTTTCCCCACTCTCCACAAAGGCCAGATCCAGGTCCCAAGCCCTGGGCTCCCTGCTTGCTGCTGGTCATGCCGCTCACCTGTTCAGGACCACGACAACGGCAGAACCGTCAGGGCGCAGGAAGGCCGTATACTCCAGGGCACACTTCTTGCATGACCTGGAAGCAACAAGCCCCACGCGCTGTGAGCCCTCAGGGATGAACTTGCTGCAAAGACAAGAACAGTGCTGTGAGCACACGGAGGGGACAGGCAGCCCCAAGACTGAGCTGGCGCAACACAGAGCCCAGGGGCACATGCCACAGGGTCACTGCCTCCCGGGGCTCCTGGGAGGCTGCCATGACCGGCTGCAGGAGGTGCAGCAGTGTCCCACCTGAAGTGCCCCATGTGGTAGAACATGGGCTGCTTGTAGAAGATGTTTTCTCGGCTGTCAACTATGATGGGGCTGTCCACGAAGTTCTTGACCCAGTTGGGGCCACCCTCCAGGTCCAGCGCCAGGTTCCAGTCAGTCCAGCCTGTGACGTAGTTGTTCAGGTTCTGCAGGGAGTGGGGGCTCAGCACAGACAGGGATTGGGGGGATGCACACCCGCTCCCAAGGCCAGGAGCACCATGTGGGGACACTGAGGGGCCTTACTGTCAGGATGCTGTGGCTGTACATGTTCCCCCGGTCCCAGCAGCCCAGAATGACATCTCTCTCCCAGAACTTGGACCCAACGCAGGCTTCAGTGGCCAAGATATAGTAGTCGGGGAAGAGGTGGTGGGTAGCTAGCACAGTGTCCTCGATGGGTGCCAGGAAGTCCAGGTACCAATGGATGCCGATGCCGTTAATGTAGCGAGCAGCCCGCTCATCCCCCAGCACCTGAGCAGGGAGGAAGAGAGAAATCACCCACTGGCCAGCACCTCCTGGACTGAGAGCAAGGCCTGTGGCAGGGCAGGGACTCACCACTTTGGCCCAGTGAGGGAGTTGGATGCGGTTGTCATCGAGTATGATGAGCTGGATGCCCTTGTGCGAGCTGTTGGCCAGCGCTGGGCCTAGGTCAAGGGCGATGAAGTCCCGCTGCTGCTCAGGGGTGAAGCCCAGGCACTGGAAGGGGTAGTTTCTGATCAGTCCAGCTGTGGGCTCGTTCTCCGCCGTCACCGCCCAGAATGTCAGGTTGTGCTTGGCATATTCGTCCAGGAACCTGGGGCAGCACTGGAGACATAAGCATTCCCGGCCTCTCCTCGGGCCAGGCCCCCCCAGCCTGGGGGCAGGGCCCAGCACCACTGCAGCCCTATGGGCAACCCCGGGGTTCCCCTCACCTGACAAAGTAGTTGGCCCAGGTCTTGTGGTACTTGTCACCTGCACTGCCCTTCAGACTGCCCTTCCCCTTCATGTCCCCATTGGTCTTCATCCAGGTCGGGGAGGTCCAGGGGCTGGCATACAGTGAGATCGGCCTCTTGGACATGGCCTGTGCCCGGTGCACCACCGGGATCTGAGGAGACCGCAGAGGGGACCAGCTTACTGTGGGTCATGATGGGAACTACTTGCCTGACCCTGGCCCCAGCCCCCCGCCCAGCAGTCCAAGAGGTTCCCTCTCACAGCTCCTCAGCATCCCAGATGTAGTGGGATAGACCAGCCTATCTGGCACTCGCTTGTGCTCAGGGGTCACCTTAGCTGTGGGGGTTGTTTGGACATGCCTTCCTCTCGGCACCTCCAGTTGGGCAGGTTTCAGGTACCCACAGGCTTTGGATGTTACACAGGGAGGGTCCCTTGGTGGGGAGCAGGGCCAGGGGACCACCATGCACGGGGGATCCCAGGAAGTGGCTCTTCTGCTGGCCAAAATGAATGCCTAACCCCCCTGCCAGTGTCAGGGAACAGCACCTGGTGCCCTGGATCACACCACAACAGCAGGAAAAGCCCTGGGAGTTTAGCTAGAATGCAGACTAGCACCTCCCTGCCCCCTCCCAGCCACCCCTAGGTCCTCCACTGCCCACACCAACACCCAGCCCCCCGGGTACTGCTCACTTTCAGATTTGTATCCTCATGCTTCAGACGGAAGTGCACGAGATCATAGTCGTATGGGACATCATCGTACGTGTAGGGGTAAACGGAGAAGTCGCAGCTGGCCATGGGCATGCGGATGAGGTTGTACTCAATGCCTGGGGGCAGGAATGGGGTCATGGGGCTGCAGGAGCAAAGATTTCACAGCCCCAGTGCCCAGCTCCCCCTGGCAGGGGGGGTAAGGGCATCGAATGCACACATCTCCCTCTGGCTGCCTCAGCCCTCGCCCCAGCATTCACCTTCCTCGGAGAAGTAGGACCGCAGCAGGTTGTCCTGGACCTTCTGGGACAGGGACAGGATATTGATTGCGGCTGCATCCGTGACAGATCCGCCGAAGCCCTTCACCTTCTGGTACTGCTGCACCGTGTTCAGGGTCAAGACGAGACCTGCAGGGCAGAGCACAGCACTGCTTAGGGCCAGGCAGCCATGAGCACGGGCACAGGAACAGCACCCCAGCCCAGCCCAGCCCCCAGCCCCCGCACGGTACCTGGGGCCCAGAGGTTCCTCTGCACCTTGCCCTCGCTGCGCTCCAGCCGCTTGCCAGCCTTGCTGCTCTCGTACTTGACGAAAGTGCCCACGGGTGGGAGGGTGACAGGGTCCAGCGTGTCGCAGTACGTGGCATTGCACTCGCACACCATGAAGTCCTTTCCAAAGTACTTGGGACTGCAGGGCCAGCTGCCTAGGGTGGGGCGGGGAGAGGGTCACAGAAGGACAGGGCAGGCAGGGGGGCCTGGGGGCAAGTCTGGGCTTCCCCACAACTTCCCGTAGAGCAGTGGTTTTCACCCTGTGGTCCACAGACTTCTAGGGTCTGTAGACCACGTTTAAGGCAGGGGCAGGCAAAACACGGCCCGCAGGCCAGATGTGGCCTGCCAAGCCAGTCTATCTGGCCCATGGGGCCCCTAAAAAGTTTAGAAAAAAACCGGGCCGGCAGAGCCGAGGAGACAACAAAAGCCATTCTATCTGGCCCATGGGGCCCCTAAAAAGTTTGGAAAATTAATATTTATCTGCCCCTGCCTGCCTGTCATGCGGCCCTTGATGGCTTGCCAAAATTCAGTAAGCGGCTCTCTGCCTGAAATAATTGCCTGCCCCTGGTCTAAGGGGTCCATGAAGGATGACTGTGATCAGTCAGAAGGATGTGAACACCCACACTTACAGTTCAAAGTGGTCTGCCTCTCCATAAAAAAAATGTTTAGGGGTCCACAAATTAAAAAAGGTTGAGAAGCACTGTGGCAAGGATCTCCTGCCCTGCCCTTGAGCTTGGCGGATGCTCTGAAGCAAGTTCCCTCCCCCTGGAAGCACTGGGCTCTCCAGAGCTGCCCTGGAGCCTCATACCCAGGGCTCCGGTGCAGCCACACCCCAGCGCAACCCTCTCAAGGAGCAGAGGCTGAGCTTCCCTTGCAGTGACCCCTGCCCTGTGGCTCACCTGCAGCACTCACCTGCCACCCTGGGCGCTGCCTGGATCAGCAGGAGCCAGGCCAAGATGTGGGCACAGCCAGCCCACATGGTGCCAACGCTGCCTGCCCGCCTCTCACGGCTGGGCCCTGCGTATGTCAGCAGCACCCGGAGCTGCGAGCAAGAAAGGGAGGTGAACACGGGCTGCTCCAGCCCCAGCGATGCCCACGCAGCCTGGCCCAGCGGCGAGGGGTGTCGAGAGTGGGGCTGCTCCAGTACCTCCATGCGCCGGGGCTGCCGCGTGCCGTCGTCCCTGGGAAACGCCAGTGCCAGCAGTCCGGCCTCCCCACAGCCTCCTCTACAATTGGGGCAACCCAACGCCTGCCCACAGCTGGCTCTTGCCTGGTTTTTAAGCAACACCTCAATCCTAATCCCTGTGTCACCTGATCACACCCTCCCTAGGGACGGTGTCACTTCCTCCTCAACCTGCCCCTGGCCTGATGCCTGGGTCCCTGCCAGCACCCCTGTGATCCCCGGGCAGGCAGGGCAGGCCAGGGTGCTATCGGCGTGCTGCCAGGTGAGCACATCCCCTTGCCCAACAGCCCCAGCACCTGTCGCAAGAGCCCGGCCCGGCCCGAGCAGGTGGGCCAGTTCTCCCAGCACCGTCTGCCGCGGCCCCGCTCCTGGGCCGCATCCCGGACTGCCCCAG
>NW_005842477.1:446991-448682 GCF_000455745.1 Alligator sinensis | reverse complement strand
CAGCGCCCCGGGGCCGCGCCGCGTCGCGCCGCACACAGAGCCAGGACACCAGCACAGCCACTCGGTCTGGCTACAATTTATTTGGTTTCCCGCAGGCGTCAGTGCAGCTCCGAGAGGTCCCCGCATGCTCCCCCAGTAAAAAAGTGCACCCCCCACCCGCCGAGCCAGGGAGAGCGCACGGGGCATGCAGAGCAAAGGCATCGCTGGAGGGGGAGGGAGGTAGAAAAGCTGCCAGAGCACAAGGAGGACGGGGGTCCCGGGGCTCAGGGAATGGGTCTGTCCACGGCAGCGGGCCCCAGCCCTGCGGTGCTGGCAGGGAGCTGGCCTTGCTCCCCAGAGCCCCCGCCCTGCGGGGCTATGGCCATGCATACACACTCCTGCACCACCCAGCTCCCAGCCAAGAGCCTACTCCTGCCTGTGGTGGGACAACCTGAGCAGCAATAGGGAGAGGCTATCTCGAGGGGCAGGGGCAGGGGCAGGGTCCTGGGCTGGCCTGCTCCATGATGGGGATTGCATAGCGCAGGGGCTGGGCAGGGATGCGACCCTGCTCAGGCACTGGGTGAACTGCTGCGAGGCCCTAGTGCAGCGTGCACATGCGATCGCACCTAGGACCACATCAGATCTGGGCCAGCAGACCCCATGGTGCAGGGGGCACCAAGCTCAGGCCCTGCACATGGGGTACTCGCAAAACACAACAGCCCTCATGGCTACACAGCTGCTCCGACCACGGCCCCTGCGAGCCACGCATGCCCAGCAGAGCTGCCCCAGCAAGAGGTTACAGCACCTCTCCCTGTCCGCTGCCCCTGCAGGGAGTTGCCGTCATGGGCCCTGGAGGTAAACAGCCAGGCATGAGGAACCAGGAGCCCTGGCCTTAGAGGTCTGCCTGTCCTCTTCCACTGCTACGCTGTGGGGGTGGGCACGTGCTGGGGAGGAGCCAGCCCTGCTCCCAGGCCTGGTGCCAGTGCCCCAGGAAAGGCCAGTCCAGGTGCTGAATTGCCCAGGCAGAGATCCAGCTGCTGATGGAGCCTCCTGGCCAGCCTGGGGGCTTGGACCGGGTCCCTCAGAGGATGCTCTCCTTGTAGGCCCCGCTAAGGCTGTGCGGTCGGCTGCGCTCCAACCGGCGGGCAGACAGGAGGCGGCGCAGTGAGGAGGTAGAGCTCAGGTCCCCGCAGCTCTGCAGGTGGATCCCTTCCAGGGGCTGGTGCTCAGCTGCCGGCCATGGGCTCCGGGAAACCTGCAGCACCAGGGGAGAAGGGCAGCAGGGGCCTGTGTGACTGAGGGCAGCTGAGCAAGCACCCCCACCCAGCCCACTGGCAGCACCCACCCTCCCTGTCCGGGCCTTCCCTGCCCTTCTCTCAGGAATGGCTCTAGCCTGGGTTCTGCGCAGCTGGATGGGTGTAGAGCAGCCCCTGGGCAAAGGCAGGTGGGGACCAGAGCAGCTCTGTGCCAGGTCAGGCTGTAGCAGCAGCATCTCCTGCTTGAGGCCAGTGGTTGCCCAAGCTGGGGCAGCTCATGGGGCAGGGTGAGCAAAGGGCAGGCAGCAGCAAGGTGTGCTGACCCCTGGGGCTGCAGTCCCTCCCACACAGCGGGAGCAGCTGAGGCCAAGAGGCTGGTGACTCACGGAGAGGCATCTGCATCCCACCCACGGCAAGGCCTGGGCTGCCCTGCATGCACAGGCTCAGATGCAGGCA
>NW_005842477.1:440834-446981 GCF_000455745.1 Alligator sinensis | reverse complement strand
AGGAGCAGAAGCTGGTGTGACCTACAGCAGCCCTAGAGCATATCTCAGAGCAGCACCGGGAAAACGGGTTCTGCTCTGTGGCAGAGCCCTGGAGTCCTGGAACTTAAGCCTGTGGGTCCGGCAAAGCAGCATAAGGCAGCCAGAAGGGATGAGCTGTTGCCTGACACTCCAGGCAGGACCCCCCAGTGTCAGGACAGACACCAGACCACAGGGTGCTTTGCCACAGGAGAGACCCCAACTGCAGGCCTCTGGTGTGACTGGTACAATTACGGGGAAGGCCTGGGTGGGGGCAGGGATGAGGTGCACGCATTAGCAGGCTGCAATTAGACAGTGTTTCTGGGCTTCCATGGTACCATGTTACCCAACATGGCCTGCAGCTTCCCAGAGCTTCCTGGGTTGTGCAAGCGCCACAACAGCAGCTGATTCTGGGGCGAATCATTACTCATGTTTTGCAGATGGGGAAAACCGAGGCACGAAAGCCCCAGGACATCCCGGAAGGCCCCACAGTGAGTCAGCAGCAGGGCCAGGATAATTTAATAAACATTAGGGGTGGAAGGGACCTCAGAAGATCATCACGTCCAGCCCTCTGTCCCAGGGGCAGGAAGTCAGCTAGGGTTAAAGGATCCCAGCAAGGTAAGTGTCCAAACGTTTCTTAAAAGAGTCCAGAGTAGGTGTTTGCACCACCTCTGGAGGGAGTCTATTCCAGCCCTTGGGGGCTCGGACAGTAAAGAAGTTTTTCCTTATGTCCAGCCTAAAAGGGTCTTGCAGGACTTTATGACCGTTGGACCTTGTCATCCCTTGGGGTGCTCTGGTGAACAGGCGTTACCCCAGATCCTGATGCACACCCCTTATATACTTATAGGCCGAATATATACACTTATATGATGAAGGGTTCTGGACTTCCTGGCTCCCTGCCCACGTTCAGGCCACTGGGCTGCAGGGGGCTGTGGCTCTGTGAGGTTGCACCCACCTGCTTGTGGCCCTGGGAGCTGTGTCCAGCCATCTCCATGCCTGGTGCCAGGTTGCGCTTGGACCTCTGCAGGAACCTGGCTACTAGCCCACGGGTGCTGCGGCAAACCTTCAGGTCCCCCAGGGAGCGCGTCCCTGCCTTCGACAGCCTCTGCGTCACCTTCTTGGGCACCGGCAGCCGATTCTTCCCAGCAGAGCTGGCCCGGAGGAGCGGGGGAGAGTCCCAGTGTGAGGCACGGAGCAGGCAGGCTTCTGAGCACAGCCCTGGTGGGAGGGGAGCCCATGAGAACCACAGCCGCAGGACACCTGATGGGCACATGCCCAGATGCTGCAACCAGCAGCCCCAGTGCCCCACTGCTGCCCCTGCCTCTCCTGGGAGTGGGGCAGAGTGCCAGTGGGTAGGGGGGACAACACAACACCCCTATCCAGCCCCAGCTCCCATCAGCCCATTCCCACTGAAACAGGTATCGCTCATAGTTCACGCTCTGCCCAGTTCCAGCCTCCAGCCACAGAGCAGATGCTGGCCCAGAGCATCCCCAGCACCGCAGATGCTGCCTGACCTGTATCTGCAGAGGAGTTGGACACGTTGTCCTCCAGTGCTTTGGTATAAAGCAGTTCCCTGAAGTCACCTGGGAGCAGAGAGAATGAGCATGAGGACTACCACAGCCCGTCCGTGCTACTCATGTGTGCATCAGTGTTCACTCCCCAATGTGCCATCCCCAAGCCAGTGTGCTCCGACAGTGACACTGACACGCAGGGCCTCAACAGGCCACCTCGCCCTTGCCCCCCCACCCCCTTTCCGGCCGTATCATCCGAGCATGAACAGCTTGGACTTGGCAGACGGACACATGGACCATACCCCTCATCCCCACCTACCTGGGTTGCCAGCGGCAACAATGCCGGGGTCACTGTGTGACCGCACAAGGGGACGCTGGCCCAGGCCCTGTGCTGGAGATGCCAGGCAGGAGGCCTCACTGCTGCGCCGTTGCCGGCCCACACGCCTGCTGTCCCGGCACCCCGGTGGCACACTCCTGCCCTTGAGCCGCACCTCGGGGAAGCAGGGCCCTGCACAGCGCGACAGCCCCTCCAGCCGGTTGCAGCTGTGGGCCACGGCGCCCCCAGCCAGGTGGCCCTCAAGCACAGCGTCGGGTGTGGAGCAGGAGTAGGAGCGTTCGCCACGCACGCGAGGCCGGGATGGCTCCTCAAAGGGGCCCTGCAGGCCCAGCGTGGGGCTGCCAGGGTGGTGGCTGCACTGCATGCAGTCCACGCTAAGGCAGTAGTCAGCACGGCTGCGCTGGATGGAGCGGAACAGCACGTAGTCCATGGAGCGCACGGAACCCTGCAGCTCCAGCAGGCATGAGTCCTCCGAGGGGCTGCTGTCGCCGGGGATGTCCATGATCTCAGACATAATCAGGGACCCGCTGTCCATGGATACTGCAACACACATGCCTGGCATTGGGAGGGGGTGGGCAGGCACGTGGCCCTCAGGGCAGGGCCCAGCCTCACCCCTTTGCCTACCATGTGCTGCCATCCTGGCCCAGCCTGCAGGCATGGTGACCCCTCCCCATGCACTGCACCCCCAGCTTGTGGGCACAGTGCCTCCTGCACTGCTTCTCCCTGGCCAGCTGCCCCCCAACTCCCCATCTGCCCTCCCAACACCCACAGAACAGCAGAGTGTGAACTTTGCTGCTGTGCTCTCTACTGCTACCAAGCCCCACCCTCGCAGCCCAGCCATAGGCCCTATTCCTTATCCCACTCCCATGCTGCCCAGGGCTGCCATTACCTTCTCCACTGAGCACAATGGAGGGGACACGGTCACAGGTGCAGACATGCGAGGTGTCCGTCAGCTGCGAGTCGAACAGTGTGGCCTAAGGGACACATGGATGGTCACAGCCTGACACCAGTCCTGGGCGTGGGCTGTGTGAGAAGGGAGGCAGCACATGCTGCGGGGAGCCCCCAGCTATGCTCTGGCCCCCACACTCCCTGGGGCCATCATGACCCCCTGCCCAGCACCGTGCAGAATGCGCCTGCCCAGGCCCGTGCCCGTACCTGGCTGTCTCCCTGAAGCCCCATGACAGTCTCATAGGATGGAGGGAAGTCAGTGGGGTAGAGGGGCACAGGGCTGTCCATGGAGCCGTTGTAGGTGATGCTGCGGGAAGAGGTGGGAGAGGCCGTGTTAACCACAGAGGAGGACAGACCTCACACACAGCTCCACAGCTCCCCCTTGCCCTCCCTCCTCTGGCTTCCCCATACTTGGCTGGGCCCTGCCCCTGCCCCAGCCCCCCCCCCACAGCACCTCTGGGCATCCGTCTCGGAGCTGCATGTGTACTCTGGTGGGTAGTAGGGGGGTGGCGGCACTGGGGGCACAAACTCCTCAAAGTCCATCATGGTCTGCAGGAAGGTGTCCGGGGGTGACGTGCACTCCAGGGTCACAGAGCTGGAGCGTGGCAGGCCCAGCTGCGGGGAGAGGGGAATGAGGGGCAGCTGTAGGGCCCTGAGGGGCTGTGTCCCCTCTGCCTCCTGCTTTTGGGGTCCAACAGGGTCACAGTCACAATACCAGTGCCTGATGCCCTGAGCTCCTGACTAGGGCCTTGGCTGTGGGGAGGCCTGGCCAGCACAGGGCTGTAACCAGCCCTGGGAGATATGGGCAGGATCTGGCTCCCTCTGGGCTCTCCCTGACACCCACCGCTGAAGCACCAGCCCATGGGGCCATCCCCAGGCTGCTGCTCAGTGTGGCCAGGGCACAGCTCTGGGGGAGAGTCAGGTAATGTCTGTGTGTGGGGGTGGAGGGCTCTGGACCAAGCCTCTGCTGTGCAATGAGGACAGGGCAAGGGACTGCGGGCAGCGCTCACCATGTGGATAACGTCCAGGGAAAAGATCTGGATGCAGCACATGACAGCAGAGAGCGTGCACATGATGGTGGAGAAAATGGTCAGGCCGCAGATGCTGAACAGCAGGTCCTGGGCAGGGGGCACAGAGGGGCCCTGAATGCTCCTCTTCACATGCCAAGCCCACCGCTCTGGTGATGAGCCTCTGGGCCCTGGCCCTGGCCCTGGCCCGGGCCCAGTGCAGCCCTGCCTGCAGCATCAGGCTTAGAGCATCTCCCCAAGCACCAAGCCGCCCCAGCCTGGCACAGCCCCCCTCCCCCCGGCCTAGCCAGTGTGGCCCCAGCCCCTGCAACACCATTACCTTCAGTGCCATGCGGATGCTGCGGCAGTCAGGGTTGGCAAACATGACCAGCCTGTCGGGGTGGTGGCTGCAGGGGCCAGGCACATGCTGCAGGCCGGAGCGGACCGAGCAACACATGCACATGTCCATCTCCTGCGGGAAGCGAGACACTGGGTGAGGGATGGCCAGGTCCCGGAGCCCCAGCCCTGCTGGTGCTCCCCTCCTAGAGCAGACCGTCCCCTTGCCCTGTGCCCATCCCTTGTCCCATCCCATCACCCAGCCCCCGAGGCACGAGCCTGCACTACTGCCCAGGCTCAGCCACGCAGCCTCCCCCAACTCTCCATTTCCTGAGGCTCCAGCCCAGCAGCCACAGCTCAGGGCCTCACCTGCTCACAGGCCTCCAGGGACTTCACGAGCTGGGCGTTCTGACAGGAGAGGATGGAGCCAGCCAGGCCCAGCATGACGCCCAGCACAGACAGCAGCGTGAAGAAGGTGATCTGGAACAGGGCAGAAGGGGAACGGGCCAACCGGCACGTGCAGGTGAGGGGAGCCTGGCTTTGCCCTCTGCCCCGCACCAAGGCACCCAGAGATGCAGGGGCCCCTAGCAGGACGAGCACCCCTGCCCCACATGCAGCTGACACCTACCACCACCGTGACAGGCCGTTTCCAGGAGACAATGCCAACAAGCCCCGACAAGGCCAGCTGGGGACAGACAGACAACGACCCTGAAGAAGACGGGGGCGGGAGGATGTCCCACACATCCCCTGCCCTCCCCATGCCTACACTCTGCTCCCTGCCTGCAGCCCATGCCCTGCACATGCACAACAGGCAGGCGCCTCCTTGCCGGCCAAGCAAGGAAAGTGCTGATTCAGGGCACTCAGGAGCAGGCAGGAGCAGCTCAATGCTGGCCAGTGGGACCCTGGCCAGGGCAGCCCATCAGGGGTGCCATGCTGCAGGGGTGGGGTGGGGTGGGGGGCTTGGCACCGTTTGGGCTGAAGGGCATAGGCAGGGAGACCAGAGATGCTCAGGGCCTGTCTAGCTCCCTCTGTAAAACAGGGAGGATCCTGTACCCGGTCATGCCAGCTGGAAAGTGATACAGGTGAGCAAGCAGCACCAGGGTCAGGGACTGGGGCTGGCAGCACAGGACATGGGGGAGGCCTGGGGACAATGGAAGAGCCCATCAAGGGGTCCTGGCACAAGAGGAATTGCCTACATGCTGCCCAGCCGCTGCCCCTCCTGGGCCCCATGGGCTGGCACAAGCTCGCAGAGCGTACTGCTCCCCTTATGCCCAGCAGGAGAACGGCACCCTTGGGTGGACAGCCAGGGAGACTCCTGCCCCCCCGCCCCAGAGCAGAGCCAGCCCTAGAAACTCCCTGCATGGCTGGACCCCTGGCTGCCCTGCAGAAGGTAGCACCCCCTTGGCCTTGCGGGTCTGCCCGAGACTCACCGAGAAGCCGGCCCAGTAGGGGCAGGAGTGCCGGATCTTGGGGGCAGGCGTGATAGTGGCTGCCACGAGGCTGAAGGTGATGATGAGGATGCCCAGGATCACTTGGATGAAGCCCAGCACAAGCAGGATCTGCAGCCAGGTCCTCTGCATGCGGAGGTGCGTGAGGCTGCGAGAGCTGCGGCCGGTCAGCGAGTGGCTGGAGTCGCTGGAGGATGGCATGGTGATCCCCCCAGGGCAGGATGGGAGCAGCGGCCCCAGCGGGTCAGCGGAGCGGCAGCTGGAGGGAGGGCAGCGAGGGGCCGCAGCAGCTGGGGACAGGCCTGGGAGCCGGGTAGGCCCCGCTTTGCTCTGCGGGCAACTCTGAGCTGGACACGCGGTGCCTCGCCCGGTTGGGAAGACAGCCGGGACCCCTGGCCAGGCACAGGGGGCAGGCAGGACTGCGGCTTGCTCTGGCCCCCGAGTGTGCTGCGGTGGGCCCGGGCAGCAAGACTGTCCTAGGAGCACTTCTCAGGGCTGGAGCATCCCGGGCGAGGGGCGCGGGGCAGAACCGGCTCCTGGGGGCC
>NW_005842477.1:435646-440085 GCF_000455745.1 Alligator sinensis | reverse complement strand
TGCCGCCCCGCGATGGCCAAGAGCTCCCCGGGACCTCCGCCCCGCAGCCCGGCCGCACGCGACCCCCGAGCTGGAGCGGAGGCCAGGCGCCGTCCCCCTCCCCGCCCACCCCGTCCCCCGCACAGCCCAACGCCAGCGAGCAGTGTCTCCATCCTTTATTCTCTTAAATAAAAACCGAAGCTCCGCTTGCGGCGCAGCAAGACGTGCATCGGGACAGAGAGCCGGACGCAGGGGACGCAGTGGTGCGCGGGGCTCCACTGAGCCCCGCCACGAAGCACCACGCAGCCCAGGGCAAGGCCACCCCTGCCCGCACACGAGAGGGGGAAGGTAGGGCTCATGGGACTACAGCCAGTGAAGGATGCTCCAGTAAAGGGGCCCAGGAAGGCAGAGGGCAGCCTCAGGCCACCAGAAGGCAAGTGGCTCCATGCCCAGCCCAGGCTGCCTCAAGGGCACAGGCTGCAGGAGCACACAGCAGGGAGAGGTGCACGAGGCACAAAGCAGGGAAGTGGGGGAGAGGAGGAATGCTAGCAGGAGAAGCAACCCAGGGTGTGGGGTGCTAGGAATAGCTCCCAAAGGGCCAGAGCAGAGGCAGCCAAGCCACAACAGCTTCTTGGCCCTAGAGAGGCAGGGAAAGCAGTGAAGTGCAGTGCCGGGGGGGAGGGGGCATGTGGGCACAGCCAGGCTCAAAGCCTGCTCATGCTGCTGGGAAAGGACCAGGGCACCCCATGGAGCCCCTCACATGCAGAGCAGCAGCACCAGCTCTGGAGAGCTTGAGAAGGCACCAAGCAGGCAGGCAGTAGTAGGAGGGAGCCAATAGCTGCCCTGGCACTGCTCTTCCCTAATAAAGGCTACCCTCCCTGCAGGAGAAGAGCAGGGAGGGGCAGTGCTCCACTGTGACCCCCCCTCCCCCACCAGGCCCAGGGCATCACAACAACTGCATCCATCACCAAGTCTTCCCCTGGGCAGGGATTGGGGCAAGAGCCTCATAGAGGGTCCTATAGGGCACCAAAGGTGGCACTAGGTCCCCCCCCAGTGACACCCACACCTCCTGCCCCCAGCAGCTGGCAGGAGCCACAGGGAGCCAGAAAAGCAGCCAGGCCCACCCACACAAGCCTACTCCCACATGTAGAGGGACCCCTCAGCCTCTGGGCATGGAGCATGCAGCCAGGGGAAAGGCCTTGCCCTGGGAGGAAAGGGGTGGAGCAGGAGTAAACATTAGTGTTTCCAAGCTGGGATGAGGCAGCCTCCGACCAACTGCTGCAGACACAGGGACCGATGAAAGTGCAATGTAGTTTCCCCAGGAAGGAGCAGCCTGCGGGTGAGGCCTGAGCCAGGGCTGGTCCAGTACTACTGGGCCCGGAAGGTATTGCTCGCTGCCCCTGCTGCGGCATTGGCTGCAGCCGTGCGCACCGCTTGGTTCGAGAACACCCCGGCAGCAAACTCCTCTTGCGCCTTCTGGAAACTGGCGCCCGTCCGACGGTATATGGAGTGGATCTAGGAGAAAGGACGGTGTCATACGTAGCTTGTGGCCCATACAGCTGCCCATAGCTGCTCCACAGGCACTGGGCTGCAGCAGGACCTACCCAACTCAAGAAGACTCCATTGTGCAGCAGGCTCAGCTAGGCTCCTGGAGTCAGGGCAAGCTAGGAGCCTGCCCTAGGCCCAGCCAGGGGAGACACTCACCCTCTTCAGCATGATAACACCCAGCACAGCCACTGCCGTGAAGAGCAGGGATACCAGGATCGTGAGCACTGCCACAGCAGAGTTCTTCCTCAGCACCGTCAGACTCAATATCCAGCCGCTGCAAGAAGAGGCCGTCATGGAGTACAAGCCCCCTGCACCCCTCAATGCCTGCAGACACAGGCTCCTTGTACCTGCTCCAGCACACCACGCTCCATAGGCTGGATGCCTAACTCCACTCCTGTCATGGGGAACTGGATAGCCCAGCCCAAGTCCAGGGACACAAGTGGCAGGGAGCAGCATGGCTGGGCTGGGGAGAGAGGAGCTGGCAGCTTCTGTGCCCCCTACCTGAACCCCGAGTGTGGGATGCCAACAGCCTGCAGGACATACACAATGTCCTGGATGAAGAAGATGAAGAAGAAGACAAAGAAGTTGAACGAGCTGTCGCTCCTGGAAGAGAAGGCTCAGGTTAGGGTGTGCTGCCCACAAGAACCACCTCCTCTCCCCCCAGCACGGGGCCCCCCCAAGCAGCAGCTGACAGTGCAGGAGGCCCTGCTACAGGGGCTTTACCTATAGGGAAGCATCCTGTCCAGTTACCCACAGCCTGAGCAAACAGTTTCCAGGGAGCACTCCTGCCAGGGAGCACTCCTGCCCTGCACCCAAGGACTGGGGTACAAGATGGGGGCAGGGGGCTGGAGGCAGCAGCCCAGGATCCAGGGGGAGCTCAGGGAACCATGGTTTTCCGAGTCAGTTATGCCCAGACCATCACAACTTCCCCCGCTTGAGTTGAGCTGGAGGTCCCTATAGTCCAAAGCCCTTGGAAAGCCATGGAGGTTTCTGGGATATCAAAGCCAAAGCCAACAGTAGGAAAGTCTGCAATCCCCAAAGGACCTGGATGAAACACTAGCCCCTGGGCCCTGGCCCACTGCTTCCCAAGCCCCAGAGCTGCAGTATGACATACCTGAAGGCTTTGTACATCGGCCTGTACCAGCACACAAAGGAGCAAGGGGTGTAGAGGAGAGCCCAGAGGATGGAGAGGCCAAAGTCAGAACCAGCCGTGGGTTCTACACAGAACCAAGCCAGGGAGGCCACGAAGTTCAGGAAGAGAGCAATAGCACTGGCTGAGAGGAAGGCAGCAGATGAGGGGTTGTGGGACACCAGGGCCCAGCTCTCCCTACACCTCACAGGAGTAGCGCCCCATTCTTGTAAGGACAGGGAGGCATGTGCCCACGCCCTGGCCCCAGTCTACACCCTGCCCCCAGCACAACGTAGTCTCTGCACCCTGGGCCCACCCCAGCTCACCCATCCAGAGGTAGTACATAGTGGAGACAGTTTTCTGGAACTCCATGGGGATTTCCACTGGGATGTCTTGGTAGAAGCAGGGCTTCATAGGGCAGAAGGAGGGCAGTGGGGGCCAGTTGTTCTGTTTCACTGCCAAGCCATAGAGAAGGTGAGAGACCAGAGCAGGAGCAGGCCAGAGCCCGCTGGGCCCCAGCGGCAGGGGGGCATTTGCCCTTCCCGCCACCACAAGCAGCTCCAGCACGTACTTGCAGCACTTCCCAGCGCGGCATTCTGCAGCTCCCGCTCCCGCCTGTCCAGCTCCTCTGCCTTCCGGTTCAGTTCCTCCTGCCTCTTCAGCAGCTCAGCTGCGGCTGCCGCTGTGGACGCCTGATGGCGGAAGCAGCAGGAAGGGTCAGTTCGCATGGCCCAAGCACCAGCTGCTCCCACACTCCCTTCCCAGACTCCACCCAAGGGCACCAGCCCTTCTCGGGCAGCACAGGATCTGGCTAGTTGGTGAGGGGAGCGGTCAGGCCTGGCCCCGTTACCTGAGTGCCATAGGAGCCATAGTTCTTGGGCTCCGTGGGGCTCGGCTTCCTGGGGGGCTGCATGGCGGGGGCTGGCGGCTGAGGCACACTGGCAGCCGGTGGAGGTGGCTGAGCGCCTGCCTGTGGCTGGTAGAGAGGGGGCGGCTGCAGCAGACAGAGAAACACCTTCAGTCACTGAGATTGCTCGTGGCGCAGGGCAAGTGCCAGGGCAACAGCAGGAAGCGGGTAAGAAAGAGAGCAACCAAGAGCACAGACTGGAGATACCAGTTCCCAAATGCCTGGCGACAGGGGCCTAAGGCATGGTCCTGTCCAGCCAGGGGAGTCCCCAAGCCCTTGCTCCAGACACAGGCCCGAGTGCTGCAGCAGGTCTCGTCCCCCGACCCCTGCACAAGCCCGGTGCTGCCTGTTCCCCTCAGCGCGCTGCTCCCTCCGGAGCCGCACAGACCGGGCACAGCACTGACTGGGACGGAGCAGGCGGCGGGGGCCCAGCTGAAGGACCGCAGCAGCCCTGCACTGCCCCAGGCTCCTCACCCCCGGGGTGTCGAAGGGGTTGTACACGTCCAGCGT
Organism: Alligator sinensis; assembly: GCF_000455745.1. Classification (NCBI taxonomy): domain Eukaryota; kingdom Metazoa; phylum Chordata; order Crocodylia; family Alligatoridae; genus Alligator; species Alligator sinensis. Next base: position 436,012 of record NW_005842477.1, on the reverse strand, counting down.
CGCATACTCCACGGTGCCCTCGTGCTGCACCACGGCGGGATCCTACAAGACACGGACCAAACTCACGTGCCAGCAGCGGCTCCGGGGCTCTCGCTGCTCCCCCCTTCCCCGGGGGCTGCCCGCTCCCGGGCTCCCCACAGACCCCACCGACGACCGCAGCCCCGGGGTCCCGTCCCCCCGAGCTCGCCCCGCAGCCCCCAGTCCCCCCCCGCCGCCCGGAGCGGGCCGGCCCCGGGCGCACCTCGAAGGGGTTGCTGGGCGCCCCGAAGGGGCCGGGCCCGCGCTGGGCCATGTCGAGAGCGCCAGGACCCCCCGCCTCAACAGAACCAGCAGCCTCCACTGCCCCCCTGCCCGCCGCTTAATGGC
>NW_005842477.1:427235-435360 GCF_000455745.1 Alligator sinensis | reverse complement strand
GGGCTCTCGCCTCCGTTCTTCCACGAGCCGAGGGCCAGGGCCGCCAGCCCGGCGAAGGGCCGCACTGCTGCTACGAGGGCCTGGCCCGCTGGCATCTTGGCGCCAGCCGCCCGCAGCTGCCGCGTGTCTGCCTTGTTCTGGGGAGGAAGGGGAAGGAGACAGGTTAGCTCAGGACGTCAGGAGCTCATCCCACCCCCTCCCCGCGTGACCCGGACCGTTGGGGCGAGCCGAGGGCCAGGGCCGCCAGCCCGGCGAAGGGCCGCACTGCTGCTACGAGGGCCTGGCCCGCTGGCATCTTGGCGCCAGCCGCCCGCAGCTGCCGCGTGTCTGCCTTGTTCTGGGGAGGAAGGGGAAGGAGACAGGTTAGCTCAGGACGTCAGGAGCTCATCCCACCCCCTCCCCGCGTGACCCGGACCGTTGGGGCGAAAATTTCCTCCCTTCCCGGCTGGAGCTGCAGTGCACGGCGACCAGCAACCAGGGAGCAGGGACAGACCCGGAGCCGAGAGGCCACACGGCCTGCAGGGCTGGCCAGTCCCTGCAGCCCCCGAGCCTGTCTCCAGCAGCGCTCCCAGGCTGTAACCCAAACTTGCCCTGGTCGAGCGCCCCGCGAAGCAGCTGAGTTGTCCCCCAGCAGCAAGACCCTCACCTCGGGCAGCTGGTATTTCTCCCGGAGCTGGGTCCTCATGGCCGCACGCTCGGCTTTCTTCTGAGCGTAGAAGGCGTCCCGCTCGCTTCTGCGCCGGAAAGGCTACAGCTCGGGGCTTGCCTGGGGCAGGGGGATGACGGGCTTTACCAGGGAGCAGGAACCTTAGGCCAGAGAAGGCTGTGCCACCCCTTGGGCCAGCTGCCCCACAGCCCCCTTGCCGGTCCCCACCATACTCTGTGCTCACCCCGGAGCAAGAGGAAGGAAATGAAGCTGCCTGAAGATGGCTCCATACAGACAGACCCATCACAACAGGCTTCCTGTGTGCGAGTCTTGGGGATACAAACCAAGCAGCTGGGCTAGAATCTCAACAGCCCCCTGAGCTGGGAGTGGCAGGGCTCTTACTTCTCCTCCTGGGCCTTCGGGTTGCGGTGTTCTCCTGGGCCCTTTGTGAAGCCTCCCCGGGTCTGGAAATCCTTGTCCTTGCGGTCAGCAGAGATGCAGGAGAAAAGCTGTTTCACTGGGACCCCGAAAGCCGATTTCACCGCAGACTCCATGAACGGAAAACTGGGTGGAGGCTGTAAGCAGAGGCTGGAGCAGAGGAAGCGGTGACAGCAGTTAGTGCTGTCCAAGCAACAGAAACAGAACTTGGGTGCCGGGACCCAACCCCCCAGCCATGAGCCTAGAGCACGGGGAGGCACCGCTGTAGGGATTACCTAGCCAAGCTAGTCAGCAAGGAATCTGCAGCAAGACAGAATTCGGATGGCTTTGCACCTCCCGGTTCTCAAACACCTCATACTTGGTTGTCAGCCACACAACAGCGAGTTCAGTGAATGCCCTGTGCCAAGATAATTGCTCATTTTTCTGAGAACCAGTCACATAGGGCACACAAGAACCACCTGCCTGGCCAGGGACAGACCTGTGAATTCAGTACGTGGCGGCACTTGCACTGGCCCCAAGGCTGTGGAGTATTCTCCAAGCCCTAGGGTCTGGAGAGGAGCTGCGGGGAGTGTGCATGGCTGTAGCCCTTATATTCTCCCCCACAAGAACACCAGCCTGATAGCACTTCACCTCCCTAGAGCTGTCAGGTTCTGGGCAGTGCTGTGACCTTGGTCTTTCAGGCTGTACAGGGAACATGGGGGAGGGTGCGAAGGGCAGGAATCCTTTCACATCCAGGGGCCTTAGCTGGGGACAGGAATGAATGGGCAGACGTCAGATCTGCCTCTCACCTGCACTCCTCCGGGTGCTGACAGCTAGCACAGCAGCCTCTGGTTCTGCTGGGCTCACTCCTAGGTGCTGCCCCGTCTGTCTCCACAGCTGCTTTGAAGAAGCAACGCTGAGGAACGCAAATTAAAGCTCCCAGCCCAAGCTCTTTAAGTCGGGATCAGAAGCAGACAAAGACAACTCAATGTCACCCGCCCCGGTCTCAAACTCAGCCCCCGCTAACTGCAGCTGAAGCTGGGCTTTCCTTTATCCCTCAGAGTGATGACAGGGTGCTAGGCTAGGACCGTCTGCCGTAGCCATATGGTGCATCAGCAGAGCAATAAGCACCCTACATAATGGCTCCTTGTGCACTTGTCTCATCTCCCCTCAGCCCCCCAGGGCTTTTCCAGCACACGCGAGCCAAGAATCATGAACACTATCAGCCACGTCCCTGCCAGCTCCCTTGGGAGCAGTCTGCATGTCCTTGTGTTTGGGTAACAAGAGCCTGCCAAGGGATTATTAGTCATGGGGGCACCCAGACTCGGATGTTGCAGCAGCCACTGCTCTTAGCCAGTGCTGCCACTCCCTAGATCCAGGGGACAGCATGAGGCCTGAGGGCTTGGACTCGCTCTGCTCTGCAGGGACATTATGAGCCCATGGCACTTCCTCAAGTCCAGGTTTGCCACAGTGACCTTGACCTAAAATAGCCTCTGCCCTTCCGGCCACAGGACCTGGCTGCATTTCACACTTGGCACTTTCTGACCACCAAACATTGATCCTGAGAAGCAGAGGCTGCTCCAGAGCAGAGCCAGCATGTGCTCCACTTCCCACACAAGGATTCCTGATGACCTGGACCCCCTTCAGCCCGGATTGCTGGGCACCAAGACTGGGAGACCTAGGGCCAGAGCTGGCCTCTACAGAGGCATAGAGGCACAGCCTTACTAACATGGCCTATCAACAAGAGAGCCATGGAGCCTGGAGGCATGCAGGAGGGCACATACAAAAGGAGAGGAGTCTGGTGATGGACTCTAGCTGTCCTGGGCTTCAGGTTACTCAGAGCTGGCCATGGCAGCAGCCTGGGCATAGGACTGCCCCCCCCCCGGGCTCAACTCAGATCCAGCCCCAGCCCCCCACGCAGCAGCCCTGGCTGCTGAATTGCAACAGCTCAGTCAAAGCTGGTCAGCAAGGCCCCTGCTTTCCAATGTAGCAACACCGGAACAGACCCTCCCTCCCTAGGGAAGGGGAGAAGATTGGAGGTAAGAGGCAGGGGGCCAATGACACCCACCCTGGCTGCTGTCAGGGCAGCACAGGCCCAACCCCAGACCCTGGGGAGATGGCAGGCAAACCAGGCCCCACTGGTCTGGATGCAGATTGGGAAGATGCCCTGGAAGGTTAAGTCACTTCATATTTATTTTCACAAAGACTGTACAAAATTCTTATAAAACTCTGGTGTGGGGATGGGCTATGACATTGATCCAAAAAATAATTCCCATGCGATCCCACCAGCTTCATAACTTACAAGGAAAGGAAGAGCTACAGGCAGCCAGGAGCCCCAGGGTATTCACACTTGGGGGGGGCAGGGGATGAGGACCAGAGACAGAGCAACATGTGAAGAAAAGTATTTACATAATGGACATATGGGCCCTGTGTCTTAGGGCAACGGCGGCAGCAGCAGGTGGTGGTCAGGCCCACGGCTCAGAGGCTGATACAGAATATGGGCTATGTACAATATCTCACATATTAACAGCTTTACACAGTAACAAAAGGGTCCAGGAGTCTCTCTTGTATAAAAAAGCACCAAGTGTCTGATACAAATCACACAGGCCTCCACAGGGGCTAGAACCTGAGGTCACACTGGTGTCGACAGTGTCACCGGCTGATGTCTCGGCTAGAGTCCCACACCTTTGTGCTCAGCTCCATCTTCAGCACGTCAAAGAACGGGTGCTTGAGTGCCTCGGCCAGGGTGATGCGCTTGGACGGCTCGTACTCCAGCATGCTCTCGATGAGATCGAAGAGGCGGTGGTGGTCCTCAGCCTCTGAGGTCAGGTACCTCTGGGGAGGGAATGAGGGAGGGGTCAGGGTGGCAGGCACCAGGACCGATGGGCCTTGCCCCAGCACAGCTGGGTGTTCTCACTCCCTGGGGTCACAGCTGGGGAGTCTTACCAAGAATATGCATGATTTAGGGCCTGCTCCCCCATCCCAGAACTCCCATGGGTTTTCTTCCCTCTCCCATCCCAGACAGATGGTCAGGCTCCTGCCACCTATCACACTCTGCCTCAGTCTCCAGTGGACAGTCCCAGGCCACATTAAGAAGCCACATGAGCAAAGCCTCTTGTTGGTTCCCAGCAGACTATGGTCACAGCCCTCCTGACTGAAGAGACTGGGTTCTTGTAAGCCACAGCAGGCACAGAGCATTCCAGGGGAGAAGGGTGCCCTAACTCAGAGCTCCTACCCACCCTGCTCTCTTGCCTTACCCGCAGTGGTTTGCAGTTCTCACGGACATAGCGGCCTGCAGAGGTGTTCTCATCCCAGTCCAGGCGGCCATGGTAGAAATACTTCTGCTTCCTGCCAAGATAAAGTACCAGAAGGGAGTGGGTACTGGTGCCATAGCCATGCCCCAGCAGGGACTCACCCACCAGACATCTGCCTTGCTGCTGCTACAGACCACTATGGCCAAGCAGCAGTGCAGATGGAGAAGTGCCCCCCCCCGGCAGTTCCTGGGCCCTGCAGCTAAGACTCTACCCAGGCCCAACTTCCTGGGAGGGGAGGGGGGCTCTGTTCCATAGCAGCCAGCCTTACTCACCTGGTCTTCCGGATCATGCGAGAAGGAATTGGTCCCAGAATCCTTTCCATCATGGCTAGATGCTCCCGATTGTCGTGGGTCTAGAAGAGAGAACAGGTTGGCCCTGCACACCAAGCAAAAGCACACGGCAGACTTCATCCTCTTTATACAAGCATCTGCCTCCTACAGCTCTAGGCTGCTGGGCAGAGAGGATGTGGTTCTCACCTGGAAGAGGGTGAAGCCCACGTAATACTCAAAGATGATGCAGCCAATGCTCCACACATCACAGGGCTGGCTCCAACCGAGCTCTAGAGACAGAGGGAATATCACTAGAGCGAAAAAGCAGTGGCTGTGCAAGCCCTGCAAAGCCCAGCTGTCAAAGGGACTCCCACCCCACACTAACAGGTACTGTGCTGTCGAAGTAGAGCCCTGAGCTCCAAGCCTGGCTGCCTTTCTAGGACCAGCACTTTGCAGAGCCCCTTGGAAAAACCACCTGACCTCCAGTAGTCAAAGTCTATGACACCAGGTGTGAAGCTGAGGCCACTGTCATACACCCAGCAGGCAGGGCTACAATGTGCATCTAGTATGATGAGCCCTTGGGACAGGGGTGCTAGCCCCTGGGGGGTCTCTGGATGGGCCGAGGCTGCTGACCTACCCAGGATGACCTCCGGGGCCCGGTAGTGCCGGGTGGAGACAATCGTGCTGTGGTGCTCATGATCAAACGTGGCGCTGCCAAAATCCACCACCCTGATGGCTGTGCTCTTCACACTCCGCTCGTCCCGTTTCTAAGAAAGGAGAACAAGATGCTGGTGTCACAGTCTCACCATGCAGGCACAGTTCCTCAGGCAGCTAGTGCCCAAGTAGGGACCGCAGATGCCAACACCTTGTAGATTTGTGGGGCTGACAGCCACCTTCTAGCCCTGCACATCCACCATGCCCAGAAAACAAGCCATGAGGCTCCTCTCATCAGACCCCAAGACCCTTGAAGCCCTGCTGCTTGACTACAGAACAAAGTACAGGCTGTTCACGAGCTGCCCGGGGCCTGAACTGACACAAACCCCATGCGTCCCACCTCATCTGAGACAGGGGAGACCACTCCCAAGGAGCTCCCTACAGCAGTCACAACTGCCCTGCCCTGCCCAGCCATGCATGCTGTTCTCATAGCATCTCCCCCTCCCACAGGGCTGGGGACACCAGGATCCCCCAAAGCTACCCCTTTACCTTTTCCAAGTTGTAGGTGAGCTCGTAGTCAGAGCTCACAAAGAGGATGTTCTCAGGTTTGAGGTCTGTATGGGTGAGCTTATTGTCATGTAGAACTGGGGAAGAAAGGGGATCAGTCAGGGGTGCGATGGCTGTACAGCCTAGCCCAAGGGTTAAACCATTCATTAACCCACCCATACCATCTCCAGTTTGACACCACATTCAGCAACTACTGCAAACTGCCCAGCTCTTCCCCAGCCAAAAGGCAGGTGGGCCTGGGTCCTGGAGGCTCAGCACACAGAGCCTCTGGATAGATGGAAAGCAGGTGCCCAGACCTGTGCCCACACCTCCTGTGCAGCCAGGCAAGGGACAGTGGGTTTACCCCTAACCCTGGTGGGCAGGAATGGTTCAGCCTTGGGATACACAGGGCAGTCCTTCTGACAGCCGCTAGCTGCCATGGCCCATCAGTTGCAGAACTGAGCCGCTGAGGCCAGGGCTCACGCTTCATCATGCATATTGCCAGCTCAGCGCGAAGGTGGCGGCACCGACACTCACATCTCACTGCCTGGCAGACCTGGAAGGCCATGTGCCGCACTTGGTGGATGGGGTAAGGCAGATAGTTGTTATCCTTCAGGAAGTCGAACGTGCTGAGCCCCAGCAGCTCAAAAGAGATGCACATGTGGCCGTGGTAGTCAAACCAGTCGAACATCCGCACGCAGAGGCTGAGAGAAGATGCTGGGGTTACGGGCAGTCATGCCGCTCGCACCCCTGCCCTGCTCTCACTGTGCTGTCACTTCATCCACGGCACAACTCATGGAGGAGCCGGGTGCCTACGAGAAGCTGTCCCAAGGCCAACCCTGTCCTCAGCCAGGTCAACGAATGGGGACAGCCCCGACTTCCTACACTCCCACACACAATACTCAATACTCACTTCTTGTTCTCTGGGTCCTTCTCATTTATCTTCTCCAGCACGTTGATCTCCAGCCGCGCAGCCTCCTTGTACTTCTCCACGTTCTTTATGATTTTGAGTGCAACACGCGCACCACCCCTGGGGAGAGGCAGGAACAGGACTGTGAGCCTGAGGCCCATGTGGCTCCGAGGGACATGGGCACCACAACCTCCACCCATCCTGGGGCCACGTGTTAGAGCCCCAGTGACCCCCACCAGCTGAGACAGCAGGTTTTACCCCCTGGTCCATCCCAGCCCATCCCACGGGGACCATGAACAGGACTGGATCAGATCAGTGCATGCTAAGTCCGAATAAGAAGGGACTCAATCACCCCAACACTCCAGCCTCCACACAAGCAAGGCTGCTGGACCCGTGCTCCCCCCCAGGAAGGCAGCAGCCTGGCATGGTGTTGCCAGCTTGGCAGCACGCCTACCTCCGGTGATCCACGCACTGCACCACTCGGCCAAATGTGCCTTCTCCTAGGGTGCTAATGATCTCATCTGAGAGGGAGGGAGGGAGGGAGGGAGGGAGAGAGAGAAAGGGCCATGAGGTGGAGAGCGGAACCTGGCTGTGGCATGTACACAAGGCAGAGAAGAATGCATTGCAACACCTAGCCTGCACGCTGGAGACCGGCAGGGCAGAAGGCCGAGACCGGCTGCACAAGGCAACTGCCCTACATCCCTGGCACTGCAGTAACAGTATAGAATATATACGTAGCTTTAATAAAAGGGGGCAGGGGGGGAGAGAGAGGGCTTCTCTTTAATAAACAATGAAAATAAAATGAAACAAAGATAAGACAGATCTGCGACTGCGATGGGAGCTTAACTAGAGAGCTAAATTATGTTACGATTCGGCTGTACATCTTTCTTGTAGCCAGTCGCCGACGCGATAGATCAGATGCCCCTCGTCGTCGTCTTCCACACTCTTGGCCCTTCTGCTGCTTGGTCGACTCCGCTGCTGGCCCGGGCAGACAGGGAATTCATCATTCACCAGCCAATCAGATTTCAAACCAGCGCAGCAGCCGGCGTCACGCATTGGTTGGTTTGGAAATTCACATGGTTGTTTGAGGAGGGGTTGCAGGAGATTCCCAGCCAATTCATACGGCACAGAGGAATATATAACGATAGGGATATTGCAAGGGAACATGTCAAGATACAACACACTAGCTCAGAAAAGAAAAAAAAACAGTTTGCTTTTCGTTGTAGCAAAAAAAAAAAAAATAAATAAAAAAAATAAAAAAATTAAAAAAAGATAAAAAAAGAAAAAAAGAAAAAAAAAATCCTACAAAACAGCCCCACCCGAACCAGCGCCAGAGCCAAGACGAGCGGGGGGGAAAGGGGGGGCCCGG
>NW_005842477.1:425676-427166 GCF_000455745.1 Alligator sinensis | reverse complement strand
AGAGCCCCCGGAGCCGCGGCTCTGCAGCCGAGGCTCGGTGGCTGTAGTGAGGGGCTCGCATCCTTGCATCAGCTGCCACGGAAGGGCAGCTGCAGGCGGCGCACTGCAAAATCCTTCAAAACAAAGGGCCAGGCCGCCCCCACACAGCCCCCTCCCATTCCAACAGCCCAAGCCATGGCTTTCCCCCAATGCCATAGAGAAGGAAGAGCTAGGAGGCTTCAGAAGCAAGTGTCTGCACAACATTTCATCCAGAACCGGACGGACCTCACTAGTAACTGCCCCAAGGCCAATCGGATACCTCCAAGTCCACCCTCCACCCCCTCAAAGAAGCCGGTTCTGGCGACTAGCTCCCCGAGAGATGGGGAATGGGGAAGAGGAAAAGCCTAAGATCAGTCAGACAAGAGATTGCACCAAAAAAGAAAGAGTTCCTGCCACGGTTCTTCAGCTAGGAAACCCCACGCTTCAGAGGGACCAGCCAGAAGCTCAGGGACTCAACCCCCACCCTGAATACAAAGCCCTTGACCTGGAGCAGCCCCAAGGCACAGCCAGGCCACAGCGGGCATTGGTGAGAGCCCCAGGTGCAGAGATCATGTGTCTTGGCCCTAACGGATGTGGAAGGCAAGTGGCAGAACAGACAAGAAAAGGAAGCCAAGACGCTATGCTGGGAAGAGCCTGCACGGCCGTCTTCATCCGAATGACTGCTCCACAGGCCGATACACTCGACCAGAGCCCCCCCACATAGCAGGGGCTGCAGCCAGGCACTGCGCCTCCAGCTCAAACACAGGGGGCTGGGCCTCCTGCCACAGACCGCCCCGAAGGAGAAGCACAGCCGTGGCCTGGCAGAGGCCAGGCTCGTGGCCACAGCCGGACTGAGCTCTCTGCAGCAAGGAAGGCAGAGCCTCGAGTGGGAGACCCTACCGTACCATAACACCAACATCAGCGCACAACAGCAGCAGGGATGCAGGCTAGGGGCTGCAGACCCTGCGGACAGCGGTTACCCGCGACAGACCTCAGGACCTGCCTGCGCCCTCCAGGGACCGGGCAGCCACGGCTCTGGCACGTCGAGGGGCGGCCAGGAGCTGCTGCCTGCACCAAGGTTATTTAGTCATTTCAAGCGCACTCAGAAACCACGTAAGGAAGGAAGTTTGCTACTTACCCAGCTCGCCACCTGGGAGAGAAAGGTTAAGGGGCAGCGTGCAGTCGGGTACTCACCGATGAGGAGCGGCTAAAGGACCGGCTGCGGCGCCGTCTCCGCCTGTGCTTACGCCGGCTGCTCTTGCAGCTGCGGTAGCTGCCCTCGCGGTCCCGGGAGCGCCGGTACTCATAGGAGTGGCGGTACTCAGCGTCATAGTAGGCCTCCCCGCGCTCGCGGCTGTAGTCGTTGCGCCGGTAGCTGTCGCAGTAGCGCCTGTCGTAGGCTCGCCGGTCCACCGAGTGGTCTTCGTAACTAGGGCGGGAGGAGAGGGGCTGGGGGCCGGCCCCCCGCGGCG
>NW_005842477.1:413915-424740 GCF_000455745.1 Alligator sinensis | reverse complement strand
CTCGCTGCGCATGTTCGGCAGCCACAAGGCGGTGGAGATCGAGCAGCGCCGCGTGCAGTCGGCCGGGCCCTGGATCATCCACCCCTACAGCGACTTCAGGTCAGCGCCGCTGTCCATGGTGCTGAGCAGCCCGCGCCGCGCCGCGCCGCGCCGGCCCGTGTGGGGCGGGAGAGCCGAGGGTGCTGGGGGTCTCCATCTCCGGACCTAGGCAGGAGCTGCCCCAAATCCAAGGGGATTCAGCGCTGCTCCGGCTCCGGGAAAGGGTGGCACCTGCGCGGGCTGGGAGGGCCCCGTGTTTCCCAGGGGCCGGCGGGGGGACAGGGTGTCGTGCCAGGTGGGAGGACACAGACGTGCGTGGGGGGAGGAGCAGGGAGGCACGGGCGACAGGCGTTCGCCACAGGGCCTGCGCCTGCCCCTTGTGCCCCTTCCCAGACAGCTGCGAGCCTGGGCACCTGCTGCCAGTGCCTCCCTCTCCCAATGCTGCCCCGGCCCTTAATCCCACTGCAGCGGCGGCCCCATCCCTGCTTGCACCCACTCGTAACGTGCCAGACAAGCTAAGCTGCGGTTATCTCCGAGGTGATCTCCCCCGGCAGGGTGAAGGTGACCCAGTGATACAGGGTGGGGGGTGGGGGGATTATGCATTACGGTGGCACCACAAGCCCCGGCTGAGAGCAGGGCCCTGCGCTGGGTGGCGCGTGCAGAAATGGAGGCAGCCAGCCCCAAAGTGCTTGCAGCCTCCGTCAGACACGAGCCCTGGGGACTGGGGCAGGAGGGACCAGACCAGTGCTGCCAGGGGCGGCTGAGCTGTGACTGGGGCCAGTGCCCATCAGGGCTGCATGTGGGTGTAGGTGGCATTAACTTCTCCTGCCAGACTCCTGAGCAGTCATGTCCTCTGACGGGCAGTGAGCAATCAGTAGGAAGCCCCTTGTCTGGCTGGTGAGGCCCCAGGCTGGGAGAGGTTACGCAGTCCCGTGGCACAGTCCCGAGGCAGCCATGGCTAATCCTCCTTGCTGCTGCCATGGAGACTTGGGGCCTCGCCCACGCCAGCTCCCCGGCGGCTTGAGCTCCCTGTCCCTGTGCAGGGCTCCACAGGGCAGGGGCAGAGATGTCCTCCACATGGCATCAGCATTTCCTACTTTCCCCTTTGCCACCACACTGTCTACAGCGTTCCCGGTGCCTTGGGGTTCGCCACTGACTAGGTGGCCCCGTCCCTTTGTGGGCTTGGGGCCTCTGTGAGAGGCTCCAGGTTACAAAGAGGAAGACAGAGGAGTGAAGAGCAAGGGGTAGGGCCCTGGCTCTAAAGTGCTGGACTGTGCCCCCTGGCTACAATTGGGACCAAGTGACAATGTCCAGGTCGGACCCTGACTCACATCTACCGCTTTCTGCACGTAGAGACCAGGCTGGGTCTGGGGGGTAGAGAGCATGGGAGTGGGCAGGTTTTAGATAGCCAGGAAAGGGGCTGTATGGGTGTCCCAAGGTCCCGGCTCGCGCGTGCATGAAGCTGGGACGCTGTGCGTGTGACTGCACATGAGGGTATCTGGCTGTGCTCTGCCCAGCTGCACAGCAGTTACCCTGTGCACCTTGGCCTGGCTGGTGCATAGGATCATAGGAGCGAGGGCTAGAAAGGACCTTGGGAGTCATCGAGTCCAGCCCCTACTCACAGCAGGACAAGCCCCAACTAGATCATCCCAGCCAGGGCATGTGGGGATGTGTCTGTGCCTCTGGGACACTTGTCTGGGCTGAGGGCCTGATCCAGAGGGAATCCAAGCCCAGGGCCCCTGGGGCAGCTTCACCTACATGGGGCTTGCAGGGAGCGGCTTCCTCAGGCCTTCTGCTCATGGGTTTGAGCAGAGGCCCAGCTAGTAGGGCATTCACGTGGCCTGGTCTTCATTGTCCGCACGCTGCCGTAGCTCCGAGCCACGACTAGGCACAGCACATTTGCCTAGTAGCTGCAAGAAAGGCAGGTGCTGATTCTGAGCCTGCAGTAGTTTGCTCTGGCAGAGGTCAGGGGAGGACAAGGGAGGTGGTGATCAGGGGCTGGGGTTCAGGGTTGTAGATGTGATGGGGAAGGCCTTGGCAAGGCCCCTGGCAGAGACTGGACCTGTGGGGAAGGGGCCAGGCCGGGCTGCACAGCAGGACAATGACAGGTTGGGATGGAGCCGAGAAGTTGAGGCCTGGCTGGGGCTTTGCCCATGATGTCAGGTGGTGTGGGGAGAGGCCAGGCTGGAGCTCCCTGAGACACCCTGACAGCAGCTGTCTGCAGCCACCTCCCCCAGGCACCCTGGACGTGTGGCAGAAGCCACATCTCTGTGCTGTCCTCCGAGGCTCCAGCCGCTCTGAGGATATTTCCCTTCTCTCCCCCCTGCACTGTGCCCCCCCCCACAGGTTCTACTGGGACCTCATTATGCTCCTGCTGATGGTGGGGAACCTGATCATCCTGCCCGTAGGCATCACCTTCTTCAAGGACGAGAACACGCCGCCCTGGATCGTCTTCAACGTGCTCTCCGACACCTTCTTCCTGGCCGACCTGGTACTGAACTTCCGCACAGGCATCGTAGTGGAGGACAACACAGAGATCATCCTGGACCCCCACACCATCAAAACAAAGTACCTTAAGAGCTGGTTCCTGGTTGACTTCATCTCCTCCATCCCTGTTGACTACATCTTCCTCATCGTCGACCTGGAGACTCAGGTGGACTCAGACGTCTACAAGACAGCGCGGGCTCTGCGCATAGTGCGCTTCACCAAGATCCTCAGCCTGCTGCGCCTGCTGCGCCTCTCTCGCCTCATCCGCTACATCCACCAGTGGGAGGAGGTGGGTGGCCAGGAGCCAGCTGGAGGGGCTGAGGGGCATCCTAGGGGCTCGTGCCTGGGGGAGGTGGAGGGTGAGTGGGGCCCCCTGGCCAGGAGTTCAGGGGCCGCTGGTTGCAAGGTGAGGAGCTCACCAGGGACCTGGTGCCTGGAGATGGGGGAGCTCTTCCCTTCCCCACGGATGCCCTGGCCTGGGGAGCAGTGGTTCCTTACTGTCTTGCTCCCGGCTTCCCCCATGCCCAGATTTTCCACATGACCTATGACCTGGCCAGCGCTGTGGTGCGGATCTTCAACCTAATCGGCATGATGCTACTGCTGTGCCACTGGGACGGCTGCCTCCAGTTCCTGGTGCCCATGCTGCAGGACTTCCCCGAGGACTGCTGGGTCTCCATCAATCACATGGTGGTGAGTGCCATGCTTCTCCACTCCTGGAGCCCAGCCCCAGGCCTCCGCAACTGCCAGCAGGAGCTCCCACCTGGGTGAGGTTGCACATGGTCCAGGGCGGGAGAGTCCCCACCCACCCCAGTCCAAAGCACCTGCTCATGCACACACTCTTGCTTGCATCCTGGCACGTGCACACGTGCTCACTCTTACACATGTGCCCTAAGCTCCTGAGCCAGGAGCTTGCAGAGGTCCTGCAGGTTGCTGCGACCCTGGGGCACCAGTCAGGTGGGAGGGAGTGAGGGCGATCACGGCTCACTTCTGCAGCCAGCAGGGCAGATCTATCCCACCAGGTGCTAAGGGAGAGCAGGGAGGGGGCTCCTGCTGCTTCCATGGGGGCCCAGCCCAGAAGGTGTGGCCCTGGGAGGTGGGTGATCCTGGGTTTTCAGGCAGCGGCGACTGCTGGGGCACAGCTCCATCCTCCTTTCCATGCCTCCTGTCTCCAGAATGACTCATGGGGGAAACAGTACTCGCACGCCCTGTTCAAGGCCATGAGCCACATGCTGTGCATTGGCTACGGGCAGCAGGCCCCAGAGGGCATGACCGACGTCTGGCTCACTATGCTTAGCATGATCGTGGGTGCCACCTGCTACGCTATGTTCATTGGCCACGCCACCGCCCTCATCCAGTCACTGGACTCATCCCGTCGACAGTACCAGGAGAAGGTGCGTGGGGCAGGCAGGAGATGTGCCTGGGGCTGCTGGGAGGGGTCTGGGGTACGAGTCCAGAACAAATTGACCTGGTGCCCACAGCTGCTCGTCATGGGAGTTGGCCATGCTCCTAGCTCCTGCCCTCAGGCCCTGGTACTTGGGGAGGGCTGCAGGTGGGACCATGAGCTGGCAGTGCCCCTCCACCCTCATAGAGCCAAAGGCCCTGGAGTGTGGTCACTGCCCTCTCCATAGGGGTTCTGCTACAGAAGAGGGTTTCCAGCTCCCGCTGTGAGCTTGTGTCCATCTGTCTGTCCCTCCAGTACAAGCAGGTGGAGCAGTACATGTCGTTCCACAAGCTGCCCGGTGACATGCGCCAACGCATCCATGAGTACTATGAGCACCGCTACCAGGGCAAGATGTTCGACGAGGAGAACATCCTGGGAGAGCTGAGTGAGCCACTCAAGGAGGTAGGGAGGGGCTGTTCTCCCAGGGTTGGGCAGGGGTGACTGTCGTGGGAACTACCCCCGGGGGGACATTCTGCCCTGGATCCCATGACACCGTGGCCTCACTGCTCCCACAGGAAATCATCAACTTCAACTGCCGGAACCTGGTGGCCAACATGCCGCTGTTCGCCAACGCCGACCCCAACTTCGTGACGGCCATGCTAACCAAGCTGCGCTTTGAGGTCTTCCAGCCTGCTGACTTCATTGTCCGCGAGGGCACTGTGGGCAAGAAGATGTACTTCATCCAGCACGGTGTCGTCAGCGTCCTCACCAAGGGCAACAAGGAGACCAAACTCTCTGATGGCTCCTACTTTGGGGGTGAGGCTGGATTGGGCACCGGGAGGGATAGGGAGAGGCAACACAGCTTGTGGGGGGGGCCGCTTCACAGCAGTGATGCAGGAGGAGCGGCCCCGTACCCTACACTCTCCCCTCAGCCCCGGCCCCTCCACCTGCCCAGCCGATGCCTTTGCCATGTGCTCTAGGTTTTTGCTTTGGGAATCTACCAGGCATGCTGCCCCTGGCTTCCATTCCTAGCTTTGAGGGGGAAGGGGGTCTAGTGGTTAGAGCAGGGGTGGCCACGACAGTGAGGACACCTGGGTTCTCCCTGACTGTAAGTGGCTCCCATAGGAGGAAGCAGGGTGCAGGAGTGGCCGGGGGTGGGGCTGCGTCTCTGATGCACTGCTGCCTCCACAGAGATCTGCCTGCTGACGCGGGGCCGTCGCACAGCCAGCATCCGCGCTGACACCTACTGCCGCCTCTACTCGCTCTCTGTGGACAACTTCAACGAGGTGCTGGAGGAATACCCCATGATGCGCAGGGCCTTCGAGACTGTTGCCATGGACCGCCTGGACCGCATCGGTGAGGCCCCCATGCCCCACTTCCAGCCCCACAGGTCTCCTGGGTTCAGGGGTGCCCCCAAGGATGGGCACCTTTCCCTGCTGGCCCTGGCTGGGCTCTGGGCTTCCCTTTCTCTCAGGTGGCAGGGGAAAGAGGGCAGCTCCTGGGGAGGGGCTGTAAGCGACCTCAGCCTCCTCCACCCTTTGTGATCTCTGCTGGGAAGCACTGAGCTGGCTGTCTGTCAGCCCCTCTGCACTGCACCAGGAAGTTGGGCACCTTGGCCAAAGGCCCTTCGCCCTGCTCCCCCATGCCTCCATTTCCCCTTCTGGAACATGGTGGGGATGGTGCTGCCCCAAGTGCTTCTCCCCATGGCCCTGCCCTGCCCTCAGCAATGCCCTCTCTCTGCCCAGGCAAGAAGAACTCCATCTTGCTGCGAAAGCGGGCAGAGCACAGCTCGGGGCCTGTGAACAGCGAAATGGTCCAGCAGATTGTCAAGCATGACCGCGACATGGCGCGCAGCATCCAGGGCCTGCAGCAGGTGGCCGTGGGCCGGGAGCTGAGTGGCAAGCCAGTGATCTGGGAGCCCCTGGTGCATGCACCACTGCAGACAGCTGCCGCCACCACCAACGTGGCCATTGCCCTGACCCACCAGCAGAGCCTGCAGGCCCACATCTTCCTGCCCCCCTCGTCCATAGCCAGCCCGCTTTCACCTGACGCTGTGCTGCTCCCCAGGCAGGTGCGCCGGTCCCAGCCTAGCCTGGGGGGCTCCCGGCCCTCTTCGGTGAGCTCCCCGTCAGGGGCACCATCCCACATCCACACACCGGCGGCCGGCTCGCCGTCCTCCCCATTGGTCCAGTCCCAGTCATCCTTGGAGAGCACGGGGCAAAGACCAGGCCCTGGGGCACAGCCCTTGCCCAGGGGGGTGCCAAAGGGGGAGCCACCTGCCAAAGCAAAGCAGCCCCTGATGGGCTCCCAGCCCCAGCTCTCCAAGTCCCGAGGCACCTCAGCCTCCACCTCACTCCTGCAGCAGCCAGCGGGAGCCCCATCACCCAGCTCCGAGCAGGCACTCACAGCAGGGAGAACGCTCCACTACAGCCTCTCCCGAGCCACTGGCTCCCACATCTCCCTGCTGATGCAGCCACAGCAGCTGGTGAAGCACCGCAGCATCCAAGGCCTGCCTATCGGGAGGCTCACCCAGGATGTCCGGCTGCTGTCAGCCTCCCAGCCCTCTCTGCCCAATAAAATCTCCCAGCACATGGACGGAGGGGCCGCCCAGCCGGGCCGGAAGTCGGCAGGGAACCTGGCTCACAGGTCATCTCCGTCGGTACCTGGACTCCTCGCCAAGGCATCCCCGGGGGCCGCGGGGCAGCCAGCACTGCCACAGCAGGCACCGCCAGGCCTGCCGGCTCAGCCCGGCCGGCCCCTGAATGGAGCCTCCACCCCACAGTCCCCCGTTTCCATGCCCCGGCATGCAGCAGGGCCCTCCCGCAAGGGTTCTGTGGCCTTCAGTCCAGAGGTGGAAACAGGGAAACCGAAACTGTCGTCCAACATGTGAGACCTGGGGCTGCATCCATACATGGGGTGGGTGGGGGGAGAACTGCCCTGAGGCTGTGTCGAGGTGGAGGAAAATCCTCTTGGGCTGGGCTGAGCTGGGTTGGGTCTGGGGACAGGAGGCAGGAAAGAGGGAAGCAGGGCAGCAGCCTGCCTGCAAAGCCCCCCGGGCTGTCAGACGTGGAGACGAGAGAACGGAGGGAAGCTGGGTACTGCAGGCGCTGAATGCGCTGCCAGGACCAGGCGGGATGCAGGCAGCTCTAAGGAGATGGCCTGGAGGGGAGGAGCCCTGGGATCCTCCTGACCCCACTGGGAGCAGGAGCCTGTTGAAATGCTGACTGCAAGGTGCACGGTGCCGGGCATCGGTGAGCACCAGAACTGCCCCTGCCTTCCCAGGTGCCAGCTTTGCCATGGGGTCGTGCACTGTCTTGTCTTTCTTGCCTGCCATTGCTGTGGGGCCTGGGACCAGGCCTGGCTCTATCCCTGGCAGCCCCAGTGACACTGGCATTGCCTGAGTGGAGCTGGGGGATGCCTGGGGGCTCTTCTAGTTGCATTTCTCCTGTAGGAGATACTCCTGCCTCGCCTGGTCCCTGCCACATCCTCTGGCACTGTCCCCACAATGAGTGAGGGGCAGGGGTCAGGCCCAGCATCCAAGTGTGAGGCCTGCAGCCTGCAGAAGGCAGAGCAGGGGTGGGCAGTGTCATGCTGGGAGGACTGGGCCCCATGGGCAAAGGGGGCTGGGGCAGGGCTCGTAGTGGAGCTGTGTAGGCAGGGCCTTGGGGGCTGCAGGTCCCCCAGACACCGTGGCTCTGCTTGGAGCCCTGCTTACGGGCTGCGGTGCCTAGAGCAGGATACTCAGGGCCCACAGTGCTGGCTGTTGAGACTGACCGAAATGCAACGCAGTGAGCTCCAGGCAACAAGCAGAGCAGGCTCCCGTGGGCCCAGGCTCCGTGAGGCCCCAGGGCTGGGCGCTGTGACAGCTGAGCTGGAGCCACAGCATGGGGCATTGTCCAGGAGTGGGCTGCCCACCCGGGCTCAGGGATCTTGGGGAAGAGCAGGGCTCCTGACCCTGTGTTGAGCTGCTCCTGTCCGAGCTGGGCATTGCTCGGGGCTGGGGTTGTGGGGCACAGGGAGGCCTGCTTGCTCCCCGGCCCCGCGACAGCAGGCGGGACCCGGGTTCCCTTTCTCTGCCCCAACTGGCTGCAGCCTGCAGCTCATTGCCTGGGCTCGCATGAGTCAGAAGTGCATCCCTAAGGCATTTGGTGGTCTGGGAAGGCTTGTCCCTGTCCCCATCCCCAGCTGTACCCACTGTCGGGCATCTGCCCCGCACTGCGGTCCAGATGCCGTCACCAGCATTGACACAGGGGAAGAAGATGCCAACTTCACCCCCCAGGTCCCACTTACACCTGTCGCCACCTCGGGTGGAAGGTCCTGGGCTTCTGTCTGTGCAGGAGGGCTGGGGCGGGGGTCTCTGCCCCCCAAGCCACTGCTTTCCGGGAACCAGTAGTTAGCAGTGTGTGTTTGAGTCGTGGCTCTGCTGAGCAGCTGATTCTGCTTACAGTGTTGCTTTTGGGTCCAAACGTGTTGCCGGTTCTGGTTAGAGTAGTGTCGCCCCCAGCCGCTGCGCTCTACAAGCTTCTTCCTTCCATGACTAGTGTCAGGAAACCCCTCGTAGCCCCCGCGCCAGCTGTGGTGTCGGCAGCAGTGCAGAGATCAGCCCTGTAGGTGCGTAGAGGTGCTAGGCGCCAACCCTGAGCCACGCATAAGCGCAGCGGTAGGCTTGGGTTTCTTTTCATGCCGGGCTGCTTTGAGGTGAGTTGTCGTGTCCTCTCCGTTAGTACTTTGGGATGTTGGGACCGGAGGCATCGCTGCAGGGCGCCAAGCCCGGCCCTTGGTGGGTCCCTCCAACAGGCATCCCCAGAACGCGCCGCGGGAGGGGACACCCAGCACTGCCTTCTCCTCACGGACTCGAACATCCCACTCCCTGTCTGCCCATCTCTGCTCCCCTCCCAGCCCCTCCTTCCCCTGTCCCGACTGCCCCGCGGCTCCTCTGGAAGGGGCCTGCAGGCCGATCGCTTCGATTCAAACATTCCAGATCTTCTTGTTTACACTACGTCACGTAGAGACATTTGTAGCCGTCGTGTGGCCGTTCCATTGTGTGGGCCCTGCTTCCGCTGCCCGGGGCTTTGGGCCTTTGAGACAGGGCAGCGTAATCGGTGCAGCCGTGTCCCCACTGGGCTCTTCCCCCGCTGCCGAGAGCCTTGGGCAGCCACCAGCATAGTCCCACTGCGCCACCACCCTTGGGTTGGTCGGGTCTCAGCTGGCCCATCGCGGCCTGGATCTGGCCCAGGCAGTGCACGGGGCAGCAGGCAGCAGGCACGGCTCTGCCCAGGGGAGCAAACACTCCCATGTTGGCAGGGGCTGGGGTCGGGGAGAGGCCGGGGCGGGCACCACCTGTGTGTACGTGTGGGTGCGTGTCTCCGTGACATGTGGGTGCGTGCTTGAGTCTAGTCACCAAAGACCATGACCCCCAACTCTTGCACTCGCCGTGGTCAATGTACAGAGCTTGTAGTTTTCATATCGCAGAGGATTTAAAGCGGTTTTTTATTTTCGTCATTGTACATACGGGTTTCAGTAATAAAGAGAGACTCCAAGCTGGCCTCACCTCCTGCCTCTGTCAGCAGCGCTCATGCCAGGGGTTCCCAGCCCGCCCTTGCTGCTGGCTGGCGCCATCTCCCACCACTGCCTGCCTGCATGTGGCAGCCCTGGATGAAGTCCCCTGCTCCATCCCAGCCCCACGCGCTCTCAGGCCAGGGTGCCTGTGGCTGCTTCCTGGCTGCAATGCCAGGGAAACTGCCAGTGTTCACCCCCTGGCCTGCCCAGGGGCACAGCACTGAGGGAACATTGGGCTTGGCCTTCGGCAGCCGGGACCACAGCAGGACCCTAACAGGGCCCAAGTGCTGCCAGAGCCTCAGTGCCCCAAACAGGCCCCTGTGGGACCAGTTCCCTGCGAGTCATCCCCAGGGCAGGACGGCCTCAAAGCACAGTGCAGCTCAGCTGCAGAACTGAGGCCCAGGGTGCAGCGTCCCAGGGCAGGGAGGCTTGCATGGGCACAGGTGCTGTGGTTGTTTTGCCCCCTGGGGTCTCCCCCAGATATGCGAAGGGAGCCAGTGGGCTCTGTGCAGCCAGGCTGGGTGGGGGGCAGAGCTGTGTGGCTGGGCTCTGCGGGGAGCAGACCCCCAGCCCGACCCTCCCCAGCACTCACCAGGAGGATTAACGTTTAATCTTTATTGTTTTCCTGCATTTAGTAACAAGCTGGAGGAGAGAACAGGGGCAGGGAGATTTTGCCTGATTGCAGCTCAGAGTTTAAGCATTAAGTAGATTAAATCAAGGTAAGTAGATGAGCAAAGGGCTGGGAGTGTGGGGAAGCAGAACCCATGGGGCAAGGGCCCAGAGCCGTGACCCCGTGGCCCAGGCATTGCTCCTGCTCCTCTCCTGCCTGCCGGCGCTTCCAGGCCTGGAGGCCACATAGCCACTCGGACCTGGCGAGGGAGGGAACTCCTGCCACAATCCCACACCGAGCTCCCCAGCAGGGCCCTGCCACTGCCCTATCAGAGTCCCAGGGCGGCGCAGCACTTCGTACCTGGTTTGCCAGGTTGGATCCACTCCCCAGGCCACACTGTGGAGTGCAGGAGCTGTGTCCCTCTGTGTCTGCATCCAGCACCAGCATCGAGGCCTGCAAGGCGTGCAGGGCAGCTGTGCAGTTTGCAGGCATTAGGCTTGGTGGCAGATAATGAGATGAGCCCTGATTAACAGGTTTCTTGATAATTTGATTATTTCGGATCAGGCTGGGCCCCACACAAGGAGATGCCAGATGCTCCCTCTGTGCAGCTTCCTGTTTGCAGAGGCCAGACCCCATCTCCTGGGCCCAGCCTGCCAGACCATGGGGGCAGCCATGGGAAGAGAAGAGAGCATCTGCCTGAAACATCGTCTCCACCCATTCCCTGGGAGAGCCGAGATGTCCCAGGCCCC
>NW_005842477.1:407824-413884 GCF_000455745.1 Alligator sinensis | reverse complement strand
CAGCCACTCGGGGCCACAAAGAGCAGCGCAGTCTAGTGCCGGCCAAGGCACAGGAAGCAGTGCCACCCTGGTCCCCAGCTGGACTGGGAGCGCCCGTGCTCTGTGTCGTTTGCAGCACTCTGCGTGATCACTGCGGGACTGCGTGGCAAAGCTCAATGGTACAGCAGCAGGTGCAGCCCACAGGAGCAGGGCTCGTGGGGAGCCAGGTCCCTTCCATGGCTGGCAGGTGCCAGGAAGATGATGTGGCCACAAGGCCCTGGGGCTGGCAGCAGTGTGGAAGGGATTACCAAGAAGTCAAGCAGAGATTGATTAAACTTGATTTAGGGGGAGATTAAGGGATCACAGCAGATCAGGGGGAGATTGCCAATCAACAGCACCATTGTGAGCAGAGCCGGGGGGAGGGGGGGGCGGCAAGAGCCCCCAGCGAGTAGCAGGGCTGCAGCACCAGGAGCCTACACCGAGCCTGGGAAACCTCCAGCACCAGCCCTGCCCTTTCCCAGCACAGGAGCCAGAGCCATGAGAATCCTGTTGTGGGGGGAGGCGCTGGGCAGGAGGGCCGGGGGCAGGGTCCTGGGGCATCAGGGCCAAAGCTGTGCACAGTTGGTCCCTGTCCTTGCCTCAGGGTCAGGGTCAGGCCTCAGCCCAGCTGGCAACTCTGGCAGCGGGGCCTGGAGCTCCTCAGCTGGCAGCACCACCCCAGCCTGCCAAGTCCTACAACATCTAACAGCCCAGGGCCACAACCCTGGCAGCACCTCCCAGGGCCACAGGTTAGTATGTGCCCCCCTCCAGCACCCACAACAGCCACAACAAGAAAGCTGCCTGGATCTGGGTGTTTAATGATGGAGCCATGTGGTATCAACAGGGGCCGGGCACAGGAGCAGCCCCTGGCACCGCCCCCTCCTCACGGCACCTTCACCACTCGCATGATGTTGGTGTAGCCAGCGCCAGGCCTCCAGCCTGTCACGATGATGACAATGTCGCTGGAGCGCAGGAATCCACGCACACGTCCTGGGAGGAAAAGCAGCTGGTGAGAGGGGCAGGGGGGCAGCAGGGGCTGCCTGCGGAGAGGTGCAGGGGGCTGGGGCAGGCCCATGCGGGTGCTGTGCCAGAGCACGAGGCCGCGGGGCTCGCACTCACCCATCTCAATGCCGAACTGCACCCTGCGATCCACGTCATCAGCCCACACCTCCTGCTGGGCACCACGGTACAGCACAGGGAAGACGCCCCGGCACAGGTGTGCCTGGCGAGCCACCTGCGCACTCCGTGTCACGGCAATGATGAGGGCACGAGGCCGGTAGCGGGACAGCAGCTGGGCAGACCTGCCAGGTGTCGAAGGGTGGGTAAGGACTCACGCACCAGGTGCTGTGGGGGCAGCACAGTGGACACGGGGGTGGGAGCCAAGACACTTGCATTCGGTTCACTTGCAGTGCAGCCTGGGTGAGTTGCCTTGGCACTGGGGGCGCTACCCCTGTCTGGGGATGGCGTGACGCCAGAAGGGACAAGTGACAGATCATGGTGGGGCAGACACCAATGCGCTGTACTCCACTGTGTTGCCCCCCACGGCCCCAAGGGTAGGACCCTTCCCTGGCTGGCCTGGCTTCCCCTGTCCCCCAGAGTGTGGCCCCCGCCCCGCGGGGTCTCACCGTCCGGACTTGGTGAGCACGAGGATGGCTCCTGCGCAGCACTTGAAAGAGGCCTCCACTGCCCCAATGGCCGTCACCTCGGTGGGGTCCTGACTCAGGGGTGTCACCCGGCGCAGCTCCTCAAACAGCTGCTGGTGGTAGATGGCGGCCTCGGCCTCCCGCGCGATCTGCATGGGATGCAGACACAGGAGCCCACACAGGGCTGGTGATTGTGCTTGAGCACAGCCAGCCCCATCCTCCTGCCCCTCCTTGCGGTGCCCTAATGGCACAGGGAGCTCCCCACACCTGCCCGCCTGCCCCTCTCCACGGCGCCCTGCCGGGTGAGGCAGGAGCATGCTTACCGCGTGCTGCATGCTCACAGCCTCCACTGGGTAGGCCCCCTTGGCTGTCTCTCCTGACAGCATGATGCAGTCAGCTCCATCCAGCACGGCATTGGCCACATCGCTGCTCTCTGCTCGCGTGGGCCGTGGCTTTTTGATCATGCTCTCCAGCATCTGCCGGCAGGGGAGAGCCTCAGGGTTTGTCACAGCAACCAACCCCCGGGGCCCCGATCCTCAGAGCCTGGAGCAGACTGACCTGCGTGGCACAGATCACAGGCTTCCCCGCACGGTTGCAGCAACCAATCATCATTTTCTGCGCCACGAAGACTTTCTCTGCTGGGATTTCAATGCCCAGGTCCCCGCGAGCCACCATAATCCCATCACTGGCATCCAGGATCTCATCAAACCTGCAGGGCAGAGCAGGCTTAGCTTCACAGGGCTCAGGAGGTGTTCCCATCATACCCACCCCAGCCAAGACATGCTACTGAAGGCGTGTTCTGGGAGCTCAGGGAATGGCACGTGGCTGCCACAAGAGTGGGTGCCAGCCTGGCCACAGAGCTGAGAGCTTGTGGGACACAAGAATGTCCAGAGCAAGCCTGTATGTGCCTGACAACCCCACGCAGGTAAGTGCTGCTGTGGCCCCCCAGGGAAATGCCTTTGGGGTGGGCATGATGCCCCATCCCCAGCGGTGACATGTGGGGCAGAGAGGAACATTTCTCTCCCCTGCTGCCACGGCTGATAGGCAGGGGGCAGACAACCAGGGACACAGGGACAGTTACTTCCTGACGCCCTCATGGTTTTCGATCTTGCTGATGATCTTGATGGTGCGGCCCTGCTCGCCCAGCACAGCCCGGATGGCTGCCACATCAGCTGCCTTGCGGATGAAGGAGGCGAAGATCATGTCCACGCCATGCTGCAGCCCGAAGTGCAGGTCGCGCACATCCCGCTCTGACACAGCTGGCAGGTCGACCTCCGCCCCTGGCAGGTTCACGCCCTTGCGGCTGCACAATACCCCGCCATTCTCCACCTCCGTCACGCAGCTGTTGGGGCCTGGGGCAGGGAGAGAGGCAGTTCCAGGCCCTGCGGGGTCCATGGGGCACAGGGACAGGGGCTGGGATGGGCACCCCAGTGGGGACTGGCAGGGGCAACATAGCCATGGTAGGGGCTAAAGAACAGCGCAGAGCGTGGGGATGTAGCATAGAGCCGCACTGGCGGGGGGGCACTGAGGAAGGTGCAGTCCCTGGGCTAGTGCCCTGTGCCACCCTGGGCTGGGCAGGCGGTGGTCAGAGCTCTGGGGACATAGGCCCGGGTTGGGGGTGCCCTGTGCCACCCTGGGGTGGGCGGGCGGCAGAGCACTGGGGGACGTACCGATTTCCTTGACCACCAGGGAGATGAGCCCATCGTCCACAAAGATCTTCCTGCCGACCTTGACAACCCTGGGGAGGTTTCGGTAGTCCACCCAGATGACAGACTGGTCGCAGCGCTCCTTGTAGGCCTCGTCGGTGGTGACCATCACCCGGGAGCCCTTCACCAGCTCCACCTCCATGTTCTCACCCTGCACAGGCACCGCACGATCGGGGCTCCAGCGTGCCCAGCTTGACTGGCAGACCCATCCAAACCGCACCAGTCCCACCTGCTCCAGTGTCCCCCTGCCAATTCCTGGACCCCCTGCTTTCTGCTACAGGCCAGGGCAGGGCAAGGCAGGGCAGCCTCCCACCAGCAGCCCCTTCCCCTTTCCCATCCAACTGCTCTATACTCACCCCTTTGATCAGGCCAGTGCGGATCTCGGGGCCCTTGGTGTCCAAGGCAATGGCCACGGGGCGGTAGAAGAGAGGATTGGAGGCGAAGCTCTCTGTCGCCTCCCGGATGTTTGCAATGGAGCCGGCATGATACTGGCAGGGAAGAGCTAGGGCTGCAGGGGGGCTGCTGTGCAGAGCTGTGCTGCCCCTGCCCCAGTTTGTGGTCTCTGGTCCTGCCCCTTCCTTTCCCATCAGGGCCCTGTCTGCACCTGCCCTTCAGGGCCCTGCTTGCCCCAGTCAGGCAGCTTTGGGCCTTGCCCTGGATCCACAAACTTGTCCCCATCTCAATATCCTCCCTTGCTCCAGCCTGCAAGGTGGGGGCTCCCCCGCTGCCCCAGTGGGCAGACGCTCCCTAGCTACAGCACCCTCCCCCTGTGCCAGGCTGGGGGATCCCTGCTTCCACCCGTCTGTGGGGCCTGGCCCCTCCCCACATACCTCGTGTGAGCCGTGCGAGAAGTTCAGGCGTGCAATGTTCATCCCAGCCTTAATCATCTCTTTCAGCATCTCCACGGAGCGGGAAGCAGGCCCTGGCAGGCACAGAGGCTCAGACCCTCCCGCCCTCTGCCCAGAGACTATCCCACCCTCAGGGCCCTGGGGCCTTGCCCAAGCCCCTCCAGGCAGGTCTCCGGTGCCATCCTGTGGCCCGGCACCCCCAGCTCTCCCGCACAGGGTGGTTCTTGCCCTTTCCCCGGGAGAGCAGTACCTATGGTGCAGACGATGCTGGTGTTGCGGGTGGTGATGGGCACCGAGTCGATGTCCAGCAAGCAGAGGTGCTCCAGGAAGGTGTCCGCCCGGGACGCCCTCAGCTGGTTCCTCTGGAAAAAGGCCGTGCCAAGCTCCTGGGTGAGCTGAGCCATGTCTTCCAGCAGCCACGGCCTGATGACCCCTGCTGAGACAGGGAGGGTGCAGTTGCACAAATGCTGCCAGGCGCAGCCCGTGGGATCGCAGCCCCGGCCCCCCAGTGCCGGGCTGGGAGCAGCAGGAAGTGCCGAGGCCTCCTTGGGGCAGTGCCAGTGCCCCCTGCTCGGGGCAGCGTGAGCGGGGAGTGCTAGCTGCACGCCGCCGTTGTGCAGCCATTGACTCGGCGGGCACTTCCCCCCCTGGTGCCAAGGTCCTGGTCATCGCTCAGCGGAGGGCTTGGACCCACCTTCCGTGTGCAGCCCCAGTGCAGCCCGTCCTGCCACGGCTGCCTCCCTGCAGCCCAGACCCCCACCCCTGAGCAGACCTCTGACACGCCAGAGCTCATTAAAGTGTCACCAGAGCTCGGCCAGCTTGGCCCAGAGGTCATTCCTGCGTGGCCTGGGGCTTTGCTGGCTGTCGGGCTCATTACAACAACCAGACCCCGAGACGGGAGCTGGGAAGGAGCCGGCAGCAACCTGGGATCAACCTGTGGCCCCTGGCACACACCGGGGCCCTCTGGGAGCAGAGCCAGGGCAAGCATCCGCACATGGTGCAGGCCCAGCGGGAACCAGGGGCTGGGAGCTGGGATCCAGGCCCCAGGGACCACAAGGAGGCTCTGGGGCCAGTCATCCCACAGCGGCGTGGCGTGGACAGCTCATGTCGCACTGCCCTGGCGTATGAGACAGGCTCCCTGGGGCCGCACGGGCCGTCCTGGGGCCAGGGAGCAGCGAGGCTGGCAGCTGCGATGTGCGGAGCAGGCCTGGGCACTGGGGTCCTGGGCAGGCAGAACCAGCTCGCTGTGCGGGCGCGAGGGGCCAGGGCCGGGCAGGGGCTGCAATCCGGTCCCACGGCTGCTCCCGAGCCAGGAGACACCCACCTCGCTCCGGTGCTGGCCCGCTGCTCCGGCCCACGGGAGACGCCCCAGATAGGAACTAGGAAATGGCAGCTCTCCCCACCTCCCTGCCAGCCCCTGGGCAGCTCCCAGCCTCGCCCCTCCCTGCTCCTTGTCCCCACCCCTCCTGCTCCAGCCCAGCCCTGGTCCCGCTCCCCCAGCCGCCGCTTCTCCCTGCTCGCCCACGGCCTGGGGCGCCGGGTCAGGAGTGGCGGGGCAGGCTGGCAGGGGGAAGGAAGCTGTCTGTAGGAGGCAAACGGTGGCAACAGCCCTGGTCAGACCCTGTTCAGTCTCAGCCTGCACCTGGCCTCTGTGCCACGCAGGAGATGGGCAGAACGCCCTGTGGTCTGACTAGATGGTGCAGGGAGCGGCAGGCAGAGCAGCAGAGTGGCAGGGAGCAGCAGGCAGAGGGGCAGTGAGCAGCAGGCAAAGCAGCAGATATAGCAGGGAGCAGCAGGCAGAGGGGCAGGGAGCAGCAGGCGGAGCAGCAGTTATAGCAGGGAGCG
>NW_005842477.1:403862-407306 GCF_000455745.1 Alligator sinensis | reverse complement strand
GGAGGTGAGCGGGGGAGTAGGCTGAGGGGGGAGAGGCTGTGCTCGGCCCCGCGGGGAGCCCGGGCCGGGTGGGGCCGGGCCGGTGTCAGCGGAGCCGCGCGCTTGTCCCCGCAGGTGCTGGAGTACAACAGCCCGGGCGGGAAGCACACGCGGGGCCTGACCGTGCTGGCCGCCTTCCGACGCCTCATGCAGCCGGAGCAGCAGGGCCCGGACAGCGTAGGCTGAGGGGGGAGAGGCTGTGCTCGGCCCCGCGGGGAGCCCGGGCCGGGTGGGGCCGGGCCGGTGTCAGCGGAGCCGCGCGCTTGTCCCCGCAGGTGCTGGAGTACAACAGCCCGGGCGGGAAGCACACGCGGGGCCTGACCGTGCTGGCCGCCTTCCGACGCCTCATGCAGCCGGAGCAGCAGGGCCCGGACAGCGTCCAGCGCGCGCTGGCGGTCGGCTGGTGCATCGAGCTGGTGAGGCCGGGCTTGGGGGTCTCGGGTGCGGGGGGGAGCAGGCTCCCGAAGGGCCGGGGGGCACCGTGGACCCCGTCGGGCTCCCCACCAGGAGGCTGGCGCAGCCCTCGCTGCCTGGGGGGACGTGGGCCTCAACCGCTGAGTCCCGGTGTGGTACGAGAAGGACTTGTTCTTGTTTCAGCTCCAGGCTTTTTTCCTGGTGGCGGATGATATCATGGACTCGTCCCTCACCCGCCGGGGCCAGCCCTGCTGGTATAAGAAGGTACGGGGGGCCGGGGCAGGGGGTGACAGCACTGGGCATCGGTGCTTCCAGGTCCTGCCACAGCAGTTCAGGCACCTCGTGCGTCCCCTGGGCAGTGCGGGGCTCTGTGCCATCGAAGTGCTTTTCCAGTCACTGCTCGCCCACATGAGGTGCTCTTGCTTCACATTTCTTTGCCAATTCGTGCTCTCGTGCAGTTGCAACATTTGCCCCAGCCCTTCCCGGGCACGTGCTGCCTTGGGATGTACTATCCTGCCTTGCTGCAGCAGTTTACCCTGTTCTTGTTCTCCCGTGATGTTCTTGTCCACGTTCTGAATCGGTGTTCCCTGCGCTTCCGATTCCCACGGCATGTCTGGATTAAAAGGGGCCGTGCGCTGCCTCCTGACCCTGGAGAAGGGGTGCGGTGTGTTCGGGCTGTCTACACGCATGGGCCTGCCCACCCCTTTCATCTCGTGGCTGGGTCCTATCACGCAGAGCTGGGACGTTTTTGGCAGCAGTGTTAACTATCACAGTTTCTACACCACCAAATTTCTGCCTCATGGGGCTCCCCATGCTGACGCCGACAGATTCTCCTTTGGTGCTGTCACCCCTCATGGCACCCATTGGGAATTGTTATTCTGATGGATTTGGGTGTTTTGCCCAAAGCTTGAGCCTTGTAGCTTGAACTCTCAGTGCTGCTGGCTTGCCTTGTGGTGTGTGTAGGGGAGGACTGAAGCATGGAGCCTGGAAGAGGGCTGGCTCTAACCTGTCCTGGGCCTTCTATTGCAGGAGGGGATTGGTTTGGATGCTGTGAATGACTCCTTCCTTCTTGAATCCTCCATCTACCGGCTGCTGAAGAAATATTGCCGGGGGCAGCCCTACTACCTGCACTTGCTGGAGCTCTTCCTGCAGGTGGGGCTGGCCCCTTTGCTCCCATTTTCCTCTCTGCACCCTGATTGCCGCGAATCAGCTCCCCTTGGGCACGTCTGACCTCACTCGGGTCTGCAGGTCACTGTCGGAGAGCTGCCACATGCCTGCTGGGAGGTGCAAGCCCCATGCTGCGTGGTGGCAGCTGCTTGTTCCCCTGGATAGTCTCTGAGTGTCTAGGGATGGGGCCTTCAGGGCCACGTGAGCAGCATGTAGTGGGGCTGGGACCTCACATCTTCTTCCTCCTCAGACCAGCTACCAGACGGAGCTGGGACAGGCTCTGGACCTCATCACAGCTCCCCCTACCCAAGTGGACCTGGCCCGCTTCACTGAGCAGAGGTGAGGCCTAGTGCGTAAAGCCTGCCATCTGGGGGCAGGTGCAGTGACGGGGGCAATTGTGGCTCAAGGTGCCACATTGCCCTGCAGGGCACCTCTGTGTAGCTGAGGGGTAGCAGGGAGCTTCTCTGGGCTGCTCCCCCCTGGCTGCTGTCTTTACAAGCCAGAGGCTTTGACATCTCTGGGGCAATGCTGTAGCCAGTTGTCCCTGGGAAGCGGCTCCAGTGTCTGCAAGGTGCTCCTGGCACCCTGTGGGCCTCTGTCACTGAGTGCAGCTCCTGTCTGGCAGGTACAAGGCAATTGTTAAATACAAGACGGCTTTCTACTCTTTCTACCTGCCTGTCGCTGCTGCCATGTACATGGTGAGTGTCCTCTGCTGCCCGCATGCTGCTGGCTGGCATGGCTGGTTAGGCAACTCTGCTGTGGGAGGGAGTGTGGTGGTGCGCATGTCTGGGGGGGTTGGGGTAGGCTCTGCTGGCTGAGGGGATGGGGCGGGGTATGTGCAGCAGAGGACCAGGGTGGTGAAGGGTCTGGGCTAGGGGCTGAGACATCTCCATTCTCTTCTCTCCTTGCAGGCTGGCATAGAGAGTGAGGAGGAGCATGCCAATGCAAAGGCCATCCTGCTGGAGATGGGGGAGTTCTTCCAGATCCAGGTAAGAGGCCCCTTCTTCTCCCATAGGTGCTCATGAGACCCTGTACTCTGGAAGGTCACAGCACAGTAGGCTCTGTCTGCCCACAGGATGACTTCCTTGATTGCTTTGGGGATCCAAGCTTGACGGGTAAGATTGGCACTGACATCCAGGACAACAAGTGCAGCTGGCTGGTGGTAGAGTGCCTGCACCGGGCCTCTCCAGAGCAGAGGCAGCTCCTCGAGGTATTCTTACTGGGAGATTAAGACCCTGCCCCCCTACTGATGGCCTGTGGCAGGGGGAGTGGGGGTTGCTGCCTGGCTTACTAATGGTTATGGGGGAAGCTCCCTGTGCACAGGGTGGCCAGGTTGGGCCTTAACACCAGGGGCTGGGAGTAGGAGGTGTGCGGCCTGTGTTGGACTTCAAGCTCATGTCTGACCTTGTTTTTTGCTTCCAGGAGAACTATGGGCAGAAGGAGCTAGAGAAGGTGGCTAGGGTCAAGGAGCTGTATGAAGCTCTGGGTCTGAGGGCTGTCTACCAGGAGTACGAGGACAGTAGCTTTCAGCACCTGCAGCAGCTGATTGAGGCGCACACCCACTGCCTCCCCAAGGAGATCTTCCTGGACCTGGCTCATATCATCTACAAGCGCCAGAAGTGATGGGGGCTGACTGGGACTGGCTCTGAAGAGCATTCCAACCTTACCCCCTCCCCTTCTCTGGTCCCTGGCAGTGCAGGGGGCTAGGGGGAAGGGGCAGACCCTTGCTGCCCGGGAGGAGAGGAGGGGCAGGTAGAGCTCTGAACCGTTTGTACCAATAAAGCTAAATTATTGCAGCTGCTGTCTGTGCTGACCGGGGCGGGG
>NW_005842477.1:403136-403447 GCF_000455745.1 Alligator sinensis | reverse complement strand
CACCCCCTGTCACGTGCAAGCCAAGGGCGGTGTCGGGGGAGAGGCGGTTGCTTCCACCTGGGCCCAGATAGGAAGTGGGTCCTGGGGGGGACAAGCCCCTTGCCCCAACCCAGCTGGCGGCACCTGCTCTTCATCCCTGAGCTGCCCTGCCCTGCCCGGGCGCGCGCAGCAGGGATGCTGGTCCTGCTGGAGCAGACTTGGGGCCTCTGCCTCCCTCCCCGCATCCCCACCTGCCTTGGCCCCCGGGGGGCTGGGCGCGGCGCAGGGCTCGGGCTGGGCTGGCATGGTGCAGAGGGCAGGGCCACGGGACG
>NW_005842477.1:398005-403079 GCF_000455745.1 Alligator sinensis | reverse complement strand
GCCCGTCTCCCAGGGGCAGCTCCAGGCTGGCTGGTACTGGGGGGCCAGGGGGGCAAGCAGTATTTTTCTGCCAGGCTGCTGTGACTGCGCCAGCCTGGCGATGGTCCCCGATCACAGAGCAGGGTGTGCCAGGCCTTCCGACTGCCTGTGCGAGGGGCCGAGAGGCTCTCGGGGATGGACGTGCCCCGCTCCCCTCCTGCTGCGGAGCTTGGGCCAGGGCTGGAGCTGGGTGCAGGGCAGCTGCGGGAGGGAGAGGCTGAGATCATGGCTGGCTTGGTGCCCCAGCCTCTGCTGAGCACCAACCAGATGGGCCATGGGTGAAGTGCCAGGCAATGCCCGGTGGGGCCCATCGCTGCCTGTCTCACGTGTGGGGCCTGCCTGTCAGTGACTTGTCACCTCGTGCCTTCCAGGTCTGCCTCCTGCTGCCCTGATGCCTGGGCACAGGCAGGGCGACAGCAAGTGACTCCCCAGAGGCAACTTCAGCCCTTAGTTTCTCCCCCCGGTGCTGGGCGCACCCTCAGACTGAGCCTGGGGCCCACGCTGATGGCGAGCTGAGCTTCAAGGGTGTCGTCTCCTTGAGGTCCAGACTGCTGCAACTTGGCAGAGGTAATTCAGGGCTGCTGCTGCCTTTGCAGATCTGAGGCCAGCCCATGAAGCTGCTGGCACACCTGAGGGAGCCCCTGGGCCAGAGCCCCAGAGAACAGCTGCTGAACAGCTGGAGCTAGGGGGGTGGGGACAGACCCTTTATGCCCCACACAGCAGGCTGCTCCCCAGGAGACGGGTCCAGTCTGGAGCTCTTGTACTTGTTTCCTCTCCCGATGCCACCTTGCCTTTGCCAGTTGTGCCCCAGGTAGGGTCCTGCTCCCTCTGCCTGGAGCCACGGCCGCCTCCTGTCCCTCCTTGTGGATGCTGCATGGGGGCAGCCTGCCCATTCTCTCCCCATCAATCTGTCTGCCCTGCTGTGCTCGCTCTGTCTTGCTGCTGCCTGTTGTGACTGAGAAGACATGTTGCCTTTTTCAGGGTGGTGGATGATCTGAGCGGCTAGGCTGTAGTGTCTGAACCTGGGCACCGCCAACTCCCCGGCATCATGCTGTCCCCGAAGAAAGGCCTGCTGTGCAACCTCAACCACATCCACCTGCAGCATGTCTCCCTGGGGCTGCACCTTTCCCGGCACCCAGAGCTCCGGGAAGGCTCTGTCACCATGGCACCACGTGAGCAGACAGGCTGCAGCGACTGCCAGGAGAACCATGGTGCCCTGGAGCAAGTTGAGCAAGTTGATGCCAACTCCAACAACCCCTCGCTGCAGTGCCGGTGCTGCGAGTCCCACGTGCTGCAGCCACTGAAGTCAGGTCTCCAGAACCAGCCTGCCCTGGGGGATTTCCTCTCCCTGCCCAGGGAGGAGAACTTGGCTTCCCCCTCTGATGCTGCCTCCTCCTCCTCTGTCAGCAGCTGCTCAGATTTCAGCTTGGATGACACCCCCGTCTCTGTTTACTGCAAGGAGTTCCCCAGTGATGAGACCCAGTCCCCAGACCTGCAGCCGAACATCATCCCCATTGAAGATGCCCGTGATGCCGCACCACCAACCGAGCAGGGCACCATCATGCCGGAAGGAAGAGATTCACGCCTCAGCCCACCGGAGTGGGAGTGCCTGGAGGCTCTGGCCCAGGGCAGCCCGGACAGCCTCTGCAGCAGCAGCTCCCTCAACTCCCTGTCAGACACGACCTCTGCCAGCGTGGACATGCCAGAGACCCCGGGGGAGCGCCCCCTCCCAGCCGTTGGCGGTGAGCTGGATTCCAACTGCAATGCCCTTCCTGCCATGGGCAGCTCCCCTCCGGGCACCTGTGCACTAGCACCTGGGCAGCTGGACCTCAACCTGAACAGAGCCCCACAGCCTACACCTGGGCCAGCTAGCGGCCCACCCCCCGTGCCCCCGCGGCCTAAGAGAGGGCTGCAGATACTGCTGAGCAAGATGGCCATGGAGAAGCCTGCCCCAGCAGAGGCACCTGCTGAGCCCATGGGCAGCCTGGGAGAGCCACCCCGAGACCCCGCCAGAAAGAACATCACCTCCTTTCACGAGCTGGCTCAGAAACGGAAGAGAAACGTGGCTGGACCCCCCCTCGCACAGGCCAAGAAGGACCGGAGCGACTGGCTCATTGTTTTCTCTCCTGACACAGAGCTGCCACCACCCAGCGAGCTAATTGCCTGTAGTGCCCAGGGCCAGGAGCTGCCCAGGCCCCAGCCCCAGCCTGGCAAACAGGCAAACCCCCCCAGTTCCAGCCAGAGGGAGGTGACCACGTTCAAGGAGCTCCGCTATCGCAATGCCATCAACAAGCAGAGAGGCCAGCTGGCGTGGGGGGAAGGAGCAGCGCTGCAGGAGCTCCCCGAGCCCCAGCAGGCAGCCGTGGGCAGAGCCCTCCCCAGCGGTGAGGGGCTGCAGGGCCCCACCTGGGCACCAGCTCTGCCACTGGGCAGCCACTCCGTGGCACCTGCGGAAAGCTACCCGCCGCAGAGGAAGAAGTCGCGGCCTGGGCTGCAGCCCATCGCAGAGGGACTGCCCGGCGATGCTGAGGACAGGGGGCTGCCCGCAGGAGGCTGTGCCCCCAGGAGGAAGCAGTTTTGGTCTGACTGTGAGGAGGAGGCTGCGGGGTGGAGGCCCCGAGGGCCTGATGGAAACCCCCAGGAGCTGGGAAGAGCCGAGAGAGGAGACAGGACCTGCAAAGAGGGTAAGAGCTCGGGTGGCTGCTGACACGGAGAGGAAGCCCTTTCCCTTGGTGGCCAGAGGGGAGCCCCCCTCCCAGGTACCCAGCGAGCAGGCCTGGGGGCGGGGGTTTCTTGGGGGTGGGGAGCTTCGGAGATTAGCCGTGACCCCCTCCCCCACCATGAGGTTGACCTCAGGGTTTCCTCCCCCTGGCCTTGGCCCTGCTGCTTGGTGCACCCCATCTCCATCGACAGCCCTCCCTCTGCCACCTCTGCTCTCACTGCTGCTCCTGCTGCTCCCCTGGGGCCTGTGGCTGGTGAGCTGCAGGGCCAGGTACTGCTGGGTGCTGGTGGAGGAAGAGTGTGTCAGGTGTGCATGGAGGCGTGCTGGTGCTGGTGATAGTGTGTGGGGCCAGGGCTGGGCGGGCCGGGCAGAGCAGTAACAAATGCATGTCCATGCGCTGAGCTGCCCAGGTTTTTGCTGTGTGGTACAGGCGATGTCTGTGCACCTGGGCTGCTCTGCACCCGGCAGAGGGCTGTCTGCGAGACTGGGAGTCCCGCCCTCGCCCTCCTTGTTCCCAGCTGCTCCTGGCACGCTGTGCCCGCCCTCGCTCTCCCTCCTCTCTCTGCGCTGCCGCTGCTTGCCACCCTGCGACAGCGGCTGAGCGCTCGCTCCTGGGCCAGGGTCTGGAGCCAAGCGGACTGTGGAGGAAGGGGACGCTCAGAGCCAGGCTGCAGGTGGGCCCCGAGGTCTCAGGTTAGCGCTGAGCCCGCTGCTGGCGGCATCTCCCTGCGTCCTGACTTCAGGAGGTGCCTGGCTGTGATCCCCTGAGCCATTCTGCCCCCCCCAGCTGCTTCTGCATAGGCCAGCGAAGCCTTGCGTGGGTCAGGAGCCCGAGGTTTACTTGTGAGGCTAGATCTGACCCAGCTTCCACTAGGCAGGCAGAGAGGGCATTGCAGTGAAGATGAAGAGGGCTCCCAGTGAAGCGGCAGGGGGTGAGGAACAGCTGGGGTAGGCGGGCACGCAGGAGGGAGCTGTGCCCCCTGAGAGCCTGCTTCCTCCCTGTGCCCTTGAGAGCTGGGGGCTGCCTCTGGGCTGGGGTGCTCTGAGGGCACCGCAGGACCTGCTGTGAACTGAAGAGAGCATCGCTCTTGTCCTGGGGCTTGGCCTTTCTCTGGCTCCTGGTGGGCAGCCAGGTTGGATGAAATGCTTGTAGCTGGAGCGCCTGGCTCCAGCGGGGCTGAGAACCACCTGGGCGGGGCTAGAGCGGGGGTGCGAGCTGCCAGCCCCATGCTGCCTGCGTCGGGTGGAAGAGGCTCTGTGCCAGGGGCAAAGGTAGCAAGGCCTGGAGCGCTGCTGCCTGCGGAGGGCACCCCAGGACACGGGCTGGGAGAGGCCAGGAGTGCTGTCCCTTCATGCCAGGCCAGCGCTGCTGTCACCCCCACGCTTTCCATATGCTCAGCTGTTTGGCCGTAGTCCTGCTGTCTCCCCACTGCCCTCCTGGATGGGCTGTCCTAGGCCCCGGCCCCGGGGACGGCGCTGGCACTGCCTGGCGGGTGCCCGCGTGAGTGGAGGGTGCCAGCCGTGCGCGGTGAGCTCATAGGTGTGAGGTTGCGGTGGGTGCGGGGACTCCGGCTAACTCTGTCTCCGTCTCTCTCTCCTCACCCCGCCGCCCTGCTGCTGCTGCCCTGGAAACGCCTCACTCCCACTTATTGGGTTTTTTTGGTCTGTTTTCTCTTCTGTTTCTTCCGGTTTCTTTGGATGTTGGTTTTTCCTCCCTGAATCCAACTCCTGCCTCCCATGGCCCTGGTGACCCCCCCCATGCCTCCCTGCCCCCTCTACGCCCCCTCTTCTCCGTGCCCCACTGCCCCCACCCGATCTCCCTGGTTTTGGCTGCGTTTTTTTGCGATGCCCCCGCCTGCAGTCGGCTCTTTCCTCTCTCGCTACCCCAGGCCTCAGACGCTGCCGTTCCAGCCTCTGCTCTTCCATTTCTCAGCCGACGGGAAGTCTCTCTACTGCAGCTCGGACCCGGCGGTGCCTCCCCTGCCCTTTCTCCCCTCCCTTAACTCCAGCTTGGAGAGTGTTGAGCTGAAGTCTCCCGTCCTCTTCGCAGCCCCCTTCCGTCCCCCGCTGAAGACCCTGTCCTGCGATGAAGCCTGCCTCCTGGCCAGCAGGAAGGGGGGTGCCCTGGGCGCCCTCTCCCCCGAGGAGCTGCTCCCCATCCGCCTCTCCCCTGTCGGGGCCTACTCCCCGCCCCACCGGGGAGGCCTGCCTTTCCTGGGCAGCCCGGACCTGTCCGTGCTCCTCTCCCCGTTCTTCCCGAGGAGCAGGACCCTCCCGGCCATGGCCCTCCCGCCCCACGAGGCCTCCGCGCCA
>NW_005842477.1:395332-397230 GCF_000455745.1 Alligator sinensis | reverse complement strand
GCCCCGGGGCCGGGGCCGGGGCCGGGCCGGGCCGGGCTGAGCGCCGCTCTCTGCCCCTCCAGCCCTGCTGGTCGCTGTCAGCGCCTCCGTGGACAAGATCATCGCCCACTTCAGCGCCGCCAGGAACCTGGTGCAGAAGGTGAGGGCCGGGCCGGGCCGGGCCGGGCCGGGGTCCCCGGGGGCGGGCGGCCTGGCTGCTGCTCTGCCCACAGGGACCACAGGATCCTCCCCTGCTGCAGGCCCTGGGGGGCTGGAGACAGCCGGCTCCTGCCCCCCTCCCTGGCTACCAGCATCCAGCCCCCTCTCCTCTTCCCCAGGCCCAGCTGGGGGACAGCCAGCTCAGCCCGGACGTGGGCTACCTGCTGCTGCGCACCTTGTGCCCGGCGCTGTACGCGCTGGTGGGGGACGGGCTGAAGCCCTTCCAGAAGGACATCATCACAGGCCAGAGGAGGAGTTCCCCTTGGAGCGTGGTAGAGGCCTCGGTGAAGCCAGGTAGTCTGTGCGGCGCTTGCTGCAGGGAGGAGGGGATGCCATGCTGCGGGGAGCGGGAGGAGCGCAGGGCAGGCAGCAGAGCCCGAGGGGGTGGGTGCCCCAGATGCAGCAGAGAAACAGGGCGGGAGAAGGGGCACGGGCCTCGTCCCTGCGGGGCTCGCACCTGTTCCCGCAGCACCTCGTCCGCCGGCGCCTGCTGCAGCACGGCCGTGGCGGGCTGTGCCCACGCGCACGCCAGGCGGGGTGCTAAGCGGGGGTGAGTGGCGGTGATTGCCACATACCCTGTGCCCACAGGCCCCGGCACCCGGTCGCTGCAGGCCCTGTACTGGCGCATCTCGCGGCTGGCTCCTCTCAGCAGCAGCAGGCAGCGGTTCCACGCCTTTGTCCTTGGCCTCCTGAAGTAAGTGGTGTCCAGGGCTGCCCCGGGCGCTCTGCCTGGGCGCTGCAGGAGGGGACGGTGCAGTGCAGAGCAAGGCCTCGGCAGCCGCCAATCCCAAGGGCTCCTGAGGGCACGTGCTGCCTAGGCTTGCTCGTGTTGGCACCCTGCGGGTGTGAACTCTCGTGGGGCTGCTCCTGGCTGAGGGCAGCTGTTCAGGGTAGAAGTGGGAGCAGCAAGGGTCCAAGCAAGATGAGCCTGGGGGCAGGTGGCCCTGGGGAGGCATTGCTTTGGCCCTGTGATGGGGAGTGGGGTCAAACCAGGCTCAGCCCTGTGCTTCCCTCTGCCTCCGCACCGGAAAGAGGCCTGAGGCAGGGGCAGGCAGTGGCTCCCTGCTGGGATCCCAGTGTGGGACCCGTGTGTGTCCTTTGGCGCTGGTCTCTGCTACCCTCAGACAGGCTGCACCTGCCCCTCCAGGGCTGGGGTGTCCCTCATGGTCATGTGGAGCCCATGCCCTGGGACGCCCTGGGACGCCCTGGACTGGTTGCTCTGCGCTGCCTGCAGGGAACGCTTTGGGTCTTGTGTGGCGCGGTGCTAACTTAGACGCTTTCTGCCTTGTTCAGCCTGAAGCAGTTGGAGCTGTGGATCTCCCAGTTGCAGAAGAGCCCAGGTAAGGCACAGTGCATGCGCAGGGCCGTGCACAGGGAAGCCCTGGTCTGGGACCTGTGCTGGGAGTCACTCCTGTGGGGGGCAGCTGGGAGCGCTGGGGCGTCCCCTGCGTGGTGCCTGCTCACTGGTGCGGCCCTTGTCTCTCTCAGGTGTCATCTCCGTCCTCTACTTGCCCTCGGCCTTCCTCGCCCTGAGCCAGGGGCCCCTCCCACACTTGGCCGATGAGCTGCTGCTCCTCATCCAGCCCCTCTCCGTGCTCACCTTCCACCTCGACTTGCTGTTTGAGCACCACCATCTCTCTGTGGACATAAGGCCCCTGCCAGACCCTGCCCCTGGCCCGACCCTGGTCCCTGCTTCAGCT
>NW_005842477.1:381371-395311 GCF_000455745.1 Alligator sinensis | reverse complement strand
CCCCCCCCGGGGCGCGGGGCGCCGAAGCCGAGGGCCAAGGCAGCACCGACAGGGCCAGCCCGGAGCATGGTGCTGCCCCTGATGGCCTGGGCAGGGCAGGCCTCCTGGGCACAGAGGACAGCACGAGGCCCCAGCTAACAGCAGCTGCCACCAGCCTGTTCCCCAGCCCACGGGTGGGGGTCTCGCTGCAGCAGACCTTCCAGCACGTGCTGCAGTGGGGTGGCCGGCTCAGCCATGTGCTCACAGGAGCCGACGGCCCCTCCCAAAGCCCTGAGCATGACCAGGGCCCTCGGGGCACCAGGGCAGGGCTGGGTGGCTGGTGGGGGCAGCTGAGCCAGGCCTCAGCGGTCTACACAGCTTCTGGCAAGGAGGACTTCCCCTTCACCCACTGGACAGCGCTGCGAACGGCCCCAGGGGATCCCAGCCCGTCTAACGCATCCTGCCGGGCACCAGCCAAGGGGCCCAGCAGCACGGAGCTGCAGCCTCTTGAGGCCAGGACTGGCACCAACACTACGAGCCCAGACTCTACCAGCGGTGCAAGGGGCTTGGGGCTGCCCGTGCAGGCCACAGCCAGGGAGTCCACGGGCCCCGGGGACCCCACGCTGCCACCGCCTGCTGCTGGAGACAGAAGCCAGCCTGTGTTGGAGGAGCCTGGCTGGGGGAAGGGTGCCTGGCTGGGCCGCCTCTTTGGAGCCACCTGTCCATCTGCCCGAGGCCTTCCCATGGAGCCCGACACCAGTTCAGCCAGACCCAGGTAATGCCCAGGTGGGGCTGGACAGTGGGAGCCCCCTGCACTGCGGCCTGGCTCTCTCAGGCTGCCCAGTGGAGCAGGGCCACAAGCAGCATCCGAGGGCTGGGTTGGCCCAGCAGGATCCACAGAGGGACCCTGGGGGGTAGAGGTGGTGGCAGAAGCAGCACACCTGCTGCACAGTCCTGTGCCAGGCATGGGCGAGCCCCCGATAGACACACGAAAGAGCTCTGAACCCCTGGCTCTGGTGTGACTTCGCCTGCCAGCTCTCAACTCTGCCACAGATGGAGCCGTGGGCAAGAGCCCCTGGGTCAGCTCGATACCCACTGCACTCGCATGCCCGGTGCCAGCTGTGCTCAGAGCCAGTGCCCGTCCCATGCAGTGCGCCCCAGCTCCAGGCCCGGCTGCTCGGGGCAACAGCAGAGTTCAGACGCTGCCTTGGAGGGT
Organism: Alligator sinensis; assembly: GCF_000455745.1. Taxonomy (NCBI): domain Eukaryota; kingdom Metazoa; phylum Chordata; order Crocodylia; family Alligatoridae; genus Alligator; species Alligator sinensis. The sequence continues at coordinate 394,116 of NW_005842477.1, read as the reverse complement.
GGCAGGCTCAGCTCTTTCTGCTGGCATCTGCCTGGGGCTTCTCAGCCCCCATGGGGCCCTGGCCCCTGACGCCCTCCTCCCGGGTCCGGGGGGGCAGCGGGGGTGCCGGCCCGGCTGGCGACTCCCTCTGCTCTCCTGCAGGAGACCCTCCAGCTGGCTGCGCCCCCGCGTGAGCGTGCTCTCCTTGGTGAGGAAGGGGACGGCCCCTGAGCAGCCCTGGCCTCCAGAGCAGCAGAAGGAAGGGCCTGACTCACCTCAGCCCCACAGGTGAGGTGGGGCCTTTGGGTGCTTGGGGCTGTGTTGGGCAGGCTGCGGTGGCAGGTGTCCAAGCATATGGAGGGCTGGGGCTGGTCTTGGGTACAAGCGGCTTCATGGCCCCAGGTGACCCGGGCTCGCACCCCTAATGCTGCCTCTTGTGTACAGGGCAGTGCGGGCGCTGTGCGACCATGCAGGCGCCGGGCACGGCTACCTCAGCTTCCGCAAGGGCGACGTCCTGCAGCTCATGGCCACCGTGGATGAGGACTGGATCCGCTGCTGCCACAAAAATGACACAGGCCTCGTTCCTGTCAGCTACACTTCCCTGATCGTGTGAGGGGGTATGGCAGGGAGCTCCTAGCTCTGCCCCTGCCCCAGCTCTGCAGGCAGCTGTGGGGGCACCCCAGGCCAGGGGCTGGCAGGGGCTGCATGGCACTGTCCCTCACGGGCACAGCCTGGCAGTGCCCTCCCTGCTGGTGCCCGGCTGCCCCGCCATGCCTGCGTCATCCTGGCTGTGCTCATGGGCTCCTGAGGCCCCACGGCCGTCACCCTCATGCTGCCCCCATGCTGCTGCTTGTGTCCTGCTGCCTGCCACCTTGCATGCCGTGGGCGGCCCTTCCCTCCATGGCCACGCCAGAGCTGGGCTCCCACTGTCCCCTGGAGACAGCTGTGCCCACAGAGCCCAACGTGCAGCCTTGGGTGCGGGTGGAAATAAAGATGTGTGTGCAAGGCAGGGTGTGTGGCTGTCTCCTTTCTACCAGGCCGCGTGAGGACCTGGGTTGGGCGTGCAGGGCCAGGCCACAGGACCGGGGATGCTGGGGTTGGGGGGGGCAATCAGGGAGCTCATGGGTGCAGGGCATGGAGGGGTTTGGTGGGGTGCTGGCAGTGATGCATGAGCTGAGTTAGACCAGGGCACTGGGGGCAGGATGGTGGAGGAGTGCTGGGGGATGTGCAGCACCTCCCTATATTTGCCTATAGGGATTAGGTGGGGTGAGGTAGTGGGAACAATGTGGTGGGGGTGAGGGCTTGCATGGAGAGAGGGAGGGTGCCATCAAATTGGGGGAGGGCAGTGCAGAGGGTGCCAGAGTAGGTGCAATAGGAAGCACAGCAAACCCCAGCTGGTTGGTGTGGGTGGGTGTATGTGTGGGTGGGGCACGAGAATGACTGCATAAGAGTCCCCATGTTGCAGGGGCTGTGGTGTGGCTCTTATACCAGAACATTTGAGAGCTTTGGGGTGGCAGGCATGGCTGTACTTGTGATGTCCCCACCAAACCCTTCATATGTGCAATGTGTGGACCTCACTACAATGCAGATCACCCCCCACCTCACCTTCCCCCTACAGGCAATGGCCAGGTTCCTGGACAGACTGATTTGGGGGGGGATGGGGCCTTTGGGACATTGCTGGGGACTGAGATCACCAGTGCTCTAGCCTTGTGTGTCCCCCCACCTGCTTGAGCCATGTGTGTGCACATTTGTGGGTGGGAGGAGGCAACCCAGGCTGCCTGAAGTACAGGAGGGCCCAGCTCATGCTGTGCTTCCCTTCTCTTCACTCAAGTGTTTGTGTGTAAGGATGGGTAGACCCCCTTGGGGACAAGCCCCTTCTTGTTTTGTGCAAGCAGCTCCACATCAGTCTGCTTCCCCAGGCAGGAAGCTTTCCTGGAGTCTCTGGGGCCAGCACAGCCCTGTGAGCAGCTGGAGATAAGCCAGCAATGACCTCAGACACGAACCAGTCATTTCTCGCTTGTGAACAGCAGAAGGCACAAATGAGCACAGATCTAAGGCAGTTGCAAGGCCAGTGTCAGCCTCAGGTGCATTACTTACATCCACCGAGTCTGCAGCTTGTGGCAGAACATCAGCACTAGGCTTGGGTGGGGAGCGAAGCCTTTCCAGTTCCAGCGTCTGTGGGCTCGTGACCCACCCCCTGCTCTGGGTGCAGGTCAGGGCTGCATTTCCTGCTTGCTGCAAGTGAAAGTATTGCATGCAGGAATTTCTCTCCAGCAGTGCTAAGCCCCAGAGACTGAGCCGAGAGCTCCCTGCTGGAGAGCTGCTGCTGGCATTTCCTTCAGCACGAAGCCTGTGGCGTGCAAAAGCATTCTCTAATTTGAAATGCTGAGGGCCAAAACATAGCTGGAGCTGATGATGCACTAGTTACGCCCTGGCATCACCACTGTTCTCTTCCTGTTTGGATACAAGGGAGCCTCACCATCTGGCCGCACAGACTGCAAGAGCCAGATCCTCAGGCCTGGGAAAGTAGGTAGCTTCTACTCCCAGGGGCCAGCTCCCTGCCAGCATAGCCTAAGTGACTTTTTTGGACCAGCTCTTTCCAACCCTTTAAATTACTTTAATGACACATGAGCCCATGTTTTTGGATCTGGTGCGTGTTCTGCATGGCAAGATAAAGAGCTTTTATCTTGTTCCGTTTTCATTTCAGCTCTGGAATTCGTAGGCAGACACAGGGATACTGCATTTGAAATGGAATATTATTCTGCTTGCAATGTGCCTTGGGTAGGTTTGATTGAACTTCATAACCATCTCTGGATTTTGAAATGGGGCTGGGCTGGCAGGAGATCAATCCAGGTACTGTTCAATTAACTTTTTAATACTACAGCCCTGGAGGTGTGGTCTGCAGTGAGAAGGGAAGGCAATTAAAGTGGGTCAGAAGCATTTAAATGGTGGTTCAGCAAGTCAGCATAGACAGCTGTGATCCACTATCCATTTGCTTCTAAAAAAACACCATCAAGAAACCATTCTGTCCTGTGCGAGAGACAAATGGACAGCAAATGTGTTTTTGGAAACCGCTCCATTTCCCTGGGAAACATAGGAATTCCTGAATGTAAGGGAGGTCTGGAACAAGAGAAGAGCAGCCGAAGCACCTCAAAGAATGCAAAACAGCCTTCTGAACAGGAGAAGGTCCTAACCCAGGGGACAATCTGCAGACACCTTGCCTCACAGTGCCAGCAGCTGAAGCAGTGTGAGAGAAAGGACTCTGCAAACTTGAAGGAGCCACAGGGAGGTCATGGAATCAAAAAAGTAGGGCCGGAAGGAACCTCAGGGGTTCATCTAGTCCAACCCCTGCTTGAGAAAGGATCGTCCTGAAATATCCCCAAGCACCTGATTTCTACATCCCAGGGGTGTTACATGTTCCAGCCTCACAGTGTTCCAAACTGTCAGGAAGGAGCCAAGAGACCTGAGAGAGGGGAGTAATACATGGCTAGGCCAACAGCTCCAAGGAAGTCAGGCTGCCACTTGCACTTCTGAAGTCATTTGCTTTATGGCCCCTTCCTCTTATAGGAGTCATAGTCCTTCACCATGACAATGCACTACCTGGCACACCCTCCAATCTACCATTTGGGGTAGCAAGTATGCTGCGTGTGGTGCCAGTCAGTGTGCACTTTCTGCAGTCGACAGAAAATACCTGTTTTGGATTTAGCAGAAACTGGGGTCCTGTTCTCAGGGTGTGGAATGTCCCTTCAATTTGAGCATGAGCATCGCATGCCCATGAACGTGGTTTAATGATGTACTAACCTGCCAGCACATCCAATCAAGGTTAAACAACTGTGCTCCCTAGCTTCCTAACAGTGAATGCCTTAGCTGAATGCTGCTGCTCTGCCTGGGCTTCTGCATCTTCACTGCAACTCCTACCAAGGCGGACTAAACACGCAAACTGCCAGCGTGCTCCCCACCGCAATCTGCTTGGCTGCAGAAAAACATCAGCACCAAACGCAGTGCGCCCAGAATGCCAAAATTTATCAGCCAATGAATGGAATGGGATATTCCCAAGGAGATGGAGCAACAATTCTATTTTAACAAGGGTTGAAAGCTCCTCTGAACACATGACAGGAACTGTTGAAACAAAAGAGGCAAGAGAGTGAAATCAAAGACATCAAAGAAAACCCCACAAGTCATCAATAGGAAAAGTTTTTCCATTTAATACTAGACTCTCTCAGGATTGAGATGCAGGCTTTTTATGCAATTACATCCAATGTTAAAATTGGTAATACATAATTTACAAAGATTAACATCAAAACAATGATCTATTTAGATATGCTTTGTAAAAAGGAAATATATTAGCAGCATTTATTTTCAGCAATCACACAGCCTACACCCATGCAGACTAAGAGTTCGTATCTATTTGCAATAATGTAGTGCTTCCTGGTCTTAAAACAGCGATCCTGGTGACACACTGGTCTTTTCATTATTATAAAATAACCGAAAAATAAAAAAAGTCATTAATTTCTACACCAGTAAGAAAAACAATTCTTTGCACTTACCTAACATTTGATTGTCTAAAAAACATTTTGTTTAGTCTTTCAACAAAAGAAAGATAAAATGACAGAGCTAGTGTCTCGCTTCTGTACGCACTTTATTTTTTAAAAAGTTTTTAGTGTTTAACACCATTTGAGACAATGATTTCTGTTTTAAACTAAATGAAACAACTCAAGATTTTGGACATGCGATATTCCTACTACACGCATGAGTATTTTATACTCAGGGTTCCTGGTACTGTACAGTGCTTCTCTACAGTAAGAAAATATTCCAAACTATTTTCTTATTTCTTTTTTTTTTAATAAAATATTTTTTTCTCAAAGGGTTTTTTCCTTTCTTTTTTTTTCTTTTTAAATCAACACATAAAAGTTAATGGAATGAGTCATGTTCCACTAAGAGTAAAATAATAATTATAATAATAACAAGAATGTACATTAGGACAAGCTTGGTCCATTAAAAAGGAACATGTAACTACCGTATTGCTTTACATCCACGCAGCAGATATATACAACTTGGCACATTAAAAACTGTTTTCTTATAAGAACATCTAAAACAGGACTGTATATGCATATGTATGTCTGAAAGACAAAAAAAGCAAAGCCATTTTAAAGGGGCAGTGTAAGCCTACTGCACCCTCCCTTTGCCACTAACTGGGATTGACCCAGAGACAGATAGATGATAGCTTCACGGCACTGGATATTGGGGAAGGTTACATGTAATACAGTGGATCCTGGCCCAGCACTAGTTTATGGTAAACTATGGCAATCACAATTCATGCAGTGAAAAGTCAGCGCCTTGGCTGTAGCTTTTGGGTACAACACTTTAATGAGGGCAGAGAGAGGGAGGGGTAAAATACACTGTCTCTTTAAGAGACGGACGTTTCAGCTGTACAGGTAGAACACAAGAATAGTGTTATCAGTGGATATATTCTACAGGTCACAACAAAGACGCGCTCTGAATACTGCTTGACGGTTCATGTAGTGAGGGTTTCTTTTTTTTTCTTTTTTGTTTCTTTTTTTCTTTTAACAGGTTTTAAATTTGCACAACACACTGGACACACAAGAACCACAGCTTATCAAAAAAACCAACAGCAATGGTGTCGTCAGGATTCAACCTGCTTTATAAAACTTCTCTGCAGAAAAAAAGTGAAAAAAATCCCCCCTCCCCCCCACCCCCTTTCAGGATGTGGAACAAGTGCCTTGAACAGCCAACTGTCGCTCTACTCCTAGATGACCAAGGATGTTTCCTCTCTACAGACCAAAAGGAGCATCCACGCACTGGCCGTCCCATGGTAAGCATTTTGCACATTCTGGTACACTGCTTTCCCCTCTGAACTTGTGCAAATTGGAGGCCACACCTTTAGGGTAGCCTTTATTTTAAGCCACTGGGCTTTCACCCTCGCTATAGACTTCACATACTGGTGGTGTCAACAGTATCTTGTACAATCACAGGTGAGCTGGCGAGGACGGGAAATAGTCTCATCAGAGTCAGTCCGTCCTCATCCTTCTATAGGACCCCCCCCCCCCCCCTTTTTTTTTTCCCTCCGAGCGGGGACATTGAGCAAAAATAAATTAAATTTGACCACCCTGGACAAATAACCACGAGGTTTTCTCAGTACCTAACATCAATACAAGGCACGCCCAACAACACACACACCATACGAGCACTGCAGAGCAGGGCAGGGCCACTCCCTGCCCAGACACCTAAGTGCTAACTGTTTGTATATTTGTCAGTTTTCTTCTGCCCTTTTTTCCTTGGCCAGTGCACAGGAAGTGGGGGGGCTTTCCCAGTCAGTCTCTAGCAGACCTGGTAGTGGACTCCAGACCACAGGCTCTTGCTGGGGCATCACTTCCTGAAGCTGCTCTCTGGGATGGTGAGAGTACGCCGCCTCAGTTTTCTTCCTGATCCTTCCTCCAGCAAGTAAGTGACATCAATAGCTGCAATAGATGACAGAGTTCTTAGTAAAGAGCTGACATTACTCTGCCTGAGGCTCGTGCATTAACCCTCCTGTTACGTGACAGAGATATGCGATCTGCTTGCTTTGAAGGCAGGAGCTCTGATTCTGGCTGTTGACCCAAATTCTCTCTGGGGAGGTCTATGCAGCAAAACGGATGTGTTACTGTAGCCCAGGCAGATGCATGCATGCTCATTTAAACCTAGCTACCACAGGCAACGAGGCTGTCAGGATGCTATGATGCAGGCTTCAGCAACAGAGTACATGCTCTCCAGAGACTCTGGCCACTTTGGAATGAAGGCATGCATCTTCACTCTAGTGTAGCACGTGGTAGCTGGATTAAAGCAAGCCTGGGTACTCCTGTCCAAGCAAGAGTTCACTTAATTTTGTCCTGTAGACATGTCCTTTGAGGCTAAAGGGAAGTCAAGTCAGGACCTGATTCAGACTGCTGAAACAAATGACTCTTTCAATCCACTTCAAATTCATTGGGCTCTAAATAAAACCCTTAATCTTCCCGCATCTGCCCCTCTATTACCTCAGCTATAAAACAGAAATGATAATAATTACCTACCTATTTTGGGGAAAGAAAGGAGAGTTAAGTAATGACAAAGCACTCTGAGGATACCTACAAGTCCTGTACCAACTGCATCACTTAAGTCAGAAATTTAGTAAAGTTTGTTCATCTCCTGCAAGTGCTTCAAAAGGCAATAATTTTTTTGGTGCAGAGACCACTGGACAGACATTACATCCAAGCCCAAAATATCTGCATTACTAACATGTCCTGCATGACCCTTAAAAACAAACTTAGAGGGAGAAATGGCTGATCTCTCACCATTTTTCCCTGGGATTTTCTCTAAGAGGTTTAGCAGGATCTGATTAAGTCTCTCTCTCTGAATATGCCGCCTTTCCTCAGGAGTGCACAGCTGCCTCGTGACGGAGCTACTGTCTTCCACTTTTTTATCACTCTCACAGCCCTCACTAGACATTGCCTCCTTCTCTGGCTCCTCAAGGGTAGGCATCTCACTGGAAGTTTGTTCTTGGTTCAGTAGCACATCCTCAATGAGTGGAAGAGGATCCTCATCTTGGTTCAGGTCTTTGATCTGTGATTTTGAGCGGTCTGACTTCCAAGATGACCTACAAGGGAGGGAAGAATGTAAATGTCTTTCGTTTTCAGGCAGTTGACTGAAAGATAAATTCTCCATAGTTACACTCCCAAGTAGCAAAGGGCTTTCAAATTCTCTGTTGTTTGCAGCCAATCACAGTGGTTTCTATTGGTAAGGGGAGTTCTGAGGCCAGACCCACTACTTATGTAAGAGAAAAAAATGATACATGACTAGTATCATCTGACCCTGCAAGGCTGCAACTGTTACCTACTTCCTGAGGCTGCTTCTGCAACAAGCTTTTGAGAACTAAAACAGATTTATCTTCTCAGGCCGCAGAAGTCTCTATTGTTCCAAATTGCTTGAGCTCTGCCTCCACTGAGGACTTATAGCTATAGCTTTCACAAGGCCTGATGGGTGTTTTTAAAGCTCATAGTGATACAGAGACCATCAGCCCTCTACATCTGGGAGCTATGACTACCCAACCCTCTGGGTAGGCATCTCAGCCTCAGGCAGAAAAGCTCAGGAGGCTACTGTGTTTTTGCTGAACTGGACCCTAGGCTCTCCCCATGACATGATTCAAATTATCTCTGCTCACTTTTAAGCTGAACCCACAGACCGGATCACCCTCTCAATGTTTTCTGAGACTCATACCTAGCTCCATTTTTTTTGCTATCCCTCACATTCCCTATCATTTGTTTTATCAGTTTGTGTGAGTATGAGGGTATTTCCAGTTATTTAGATTTACTGAATCTTGGGGACATAGGGTGTTTCATAAACAAAAAGCATTATCCAACCTCTTGTCCATGAACATCCCAGCAGATAGGACTCACCTGCCTCCATTTCTCTTGTAGTTGTCTGGAACATAATGAGGCTACAACAACAACAAAGGTCTCAGTTAAAGCAAACACTAAATTACTCAGCACTGAACAGCATATATATAAAGTACCAAATGAACTGCAGTGTGAAAGAAGAGCTAGCTTATCTCAGACAATGGAGGCAATGGTGCCCAAGTAGAAGGGGTTGTGACCTATCACTTGAAGGATAGACCACATGCCCCCCTCACCCCATGGTACCAGTTCCTACTACTACATGTCTCAACACTGAAGCCATCCAGGCCTCTAGGTAAATTTCAAGCCAGTAGAACACACTGCTACAAAACGGTCATGCCCTCTCTCCTACTAAGAAGCTGGACAGTCATTAGAACAGGCACTTACTGAGAAGTCTCTCTTGGGCGTGAGTTTCTTGGGAAAGTGGTCAAAGGCATAGGGCTTGGTACATACAGGATAGCGATTTCGGTGGATCTTATAGAAGAGGTGCGCCGATTTATCAAGGCGATAGTCACAGATATACACATCCTGCTCCTTGACTCCCTTTGGCCTCCCTGAAGTTATGGGGGGGGGAAAAAAGCATGTTGGAAAAAAAAGGCTTATCTGATCCTAGAGAAAGCCCACAGTATTCCAGAGCAAAGAGAAACCATGCACTATGGAAAAGAGATGGAACTAAAACCACTTTAGTTCTAGAATCTCAGCTACTCCTGTTCTCGTTCACTGAGATTAATACACAAGTGAATCTCTAATTCAGTGCAAGAAGAAAGCTTGTATATTGTAATCGGGGGGGTCAAACTTCCACCCATGAGGCTCCCCATGGATCCAGAAATTTGGCAATGGGAGAACGGTGGCAACAGTTGCGGCCCCCCCTGCCAAATTTCTGAACCTGTGGGGAGCCCCACGGGCTGCATAACACAGCCCTGTGCGCTATATGGGGTGCACAGGTCCTAGTAGAGGCAGCACAGGGCCTGATTCCAGTGTGCTGGGATGGGCAGAGTTGGTGTGGCCCCAATGGGGGAGCAGGGGGCCCAATCCAGGTTCGCAGAGACAGGGGAGACAGTACAGTAACTTATCCAGTACTGGGCGCTGCACTTCAAAAGGGATGTGGCCAGCCTGGAGAGGGTTCAGAGGAGGGCCACCCGCTTGGTGAGAGGACAGCAGGACAGGCCTTACGAGGAGACTGAGGGACCTGAACCTGTTCAGCCTCAGCATGGGGAGGCTGAGGGGGGACCTGGTGGCTGCCTACAAACTCATCAGGGGAGATCAACAGCAAATAGGCAGAGCCCTTTTCTCCCCAGCACCACCTGGGGTGACGAGGAACAATGGTAATAAGCTGATGGAGAATAGGTTTAGGTCAGAGATCAGAAGGCAATATTTTACAGTTAGGGTGGCCAAAATCTGGAACCAACTTCCCACTGTGTTTTATTTTATTTCTCAGCATGTAAAGCCTACTTACCTTTACAGTAGGTATAGAGGTCCAGGACACAGCAGGTCCCCACCACAGCCTCCAAGGGGATAATCTCATACAGTGGCACACGAAACAGCTCATTGTGATAGAACTTTCGGGAAGGAGAGTGGTGTGTTTCATGTGGACGGAAGTAATGATGACCAAAAGCAAACCGCTCCTCTCTGTTGACAGGTAAGAGAAAAAAAATGACAGACGAGTCTCATGACAGTGATTCAGACTGCTTTTAAAGCCCTGCATTCATTACACAAGCAAGCCTTGTTTTTTCTAGTTTATCCTTTTTACTAAATGTAAATAATACTTATAGTCTAACTACTTAAAAAAAAACCCAACCTTTTACCTTGCACTGTCTATAACAAACTTCTACAAGCTATTATGTTTTTGGCAGATAAAAGGAATACTTAGAACACAGAAAGTGACTTGAACTTACTTCTCATTTTTCCAGAGTTTTTCAATGCGGAAGATATCAAGTTTCTCCCTGTTGATGTGGGATAGCAGCCGGTAGGACTGCCGGACAGGGTGCCCATCTGGAGTTCTTCGGCTGTCTCTCATCAGATATACACAATCACCTGGCAAAAGGCACAATACATGCAACCTGTAAGGAACTAATTATAAGACATGATGGACCAAAAATACAGAGGAAGCTGGCTTTGTTAAAACTAACGTGACAGCTGCCAAACATTTAATTTTAAAAGACTAAAACATAAGTGATGCAGAGCCAGAAAGTTAGCAGTTGGTTGCCTTCATCTTCATAAAGATTCTGAGAACTAAACATAACTTAAATTATATGTCTCAAGTCAAAAGTGAAGGCACATTATAAAAAAAGATCCATTATTGCCAAGTAGTAACTGGAATAAGGTTTTGGCTAGTAAAACATGCTATTCAAATTATAATAGAGACTGTGATAGTTTAAATGAATAACTAACTCTTTCCCTATTCCTTAAGAGGGAAGTATCTATTCTCTAGACAACAGGTCACTGCTGACAAACTAAACAGTTGACCAAAAAACCACTAAGTCCAAATGCAACAACCTTGTTGGTGAGTCCACAGCACTTCCAGAGTTTGCTTTAGCCAGGCAAGCGACCTTCTGAGGCACCTGCCCAGACCCTTAAATCCTTCTCCAGACCTGCTCTGTTGTGATCCTATTCCACCCGGGCAGGTGCATCTATGTTGTGTTCGTCCCTGAAGCATGCTCCAGAAGAACTAAGACTACTGGCTGCTTTGAGTAGGAGGGGACCCAACAGCCGAGTGGTGAGGGCATGTGCACAGGAAGTAGAAAAGCTAGGTTCTTGACCCCCCTCACCCAGAAGGTGCATTAACCTACAGCAAAGTGCTCTAACCACCGTGCCATGGGCTATGCATCCTCTGTGCCATGGGCCAGGAAAGCAAGGGAATGTGGCTTAGTGGGCACTGCCTTGTGTTCTAGTCCCTGCTCCTGCCTGGTGGATGGTAGTGGAATACCTGTTCCTCTCACAGGGGACAGGAACAGGGATCAGAACCCAATGCAGTCCCCATGTTACTGAGCCACACTCCTTTAGGATTCTGTACATCTTTCAGCCAGTCACTTTATCACTCAGCTCCTACCTGTAAAATGGGCATAACATGACTACCTTTCTCCCTTGCTGTGAATGACAGGTCTATTTAGATGGAAAGCTCTTTTGCTGAAAAACCACCACTTTTTATTATCGTGTATTGGCACAATGCCCTCAGGAATTAGGCTCTTATCTTAGCTGAGGACCTCTTAATGCTTCTGTTATATATGTAGTAATTGCTGGTGGTCCCATGCCACGTTTTCTCCCTTGCATAAGCTTTCATCAGTAATACTCACAAAGAAGTTGGAGATAGTCAGAGGGAAATGCCAAAGAAATTCAAAGTACCATTCCAAATGCTACAGGAAGTATTGTGCAATATTTTAAAACTATTTCCATCTGTGTTTTAATGCATTCACAATGAATGAAAACCTCTGAAGGCCCCATGATTGACCCCTTCACCTGAAGCCATTAAGTGTTACTATGCAAAGCCTTGGAAAGCTAACCTCCTTTTAATTGCAGAGAGAAACTGGCTTTTTAAAACCAAGAAATCAGTGATAATCCATTTGAAATCTCCTCACAGACTGAGAAGACTAAGGGCATCTTAAACTAATGCCTTCTTTCCTTCAGTTCAGGGCAAGTTCTGTCTCTACCTTGGTTACTTCCAAAGCTTCACACAACAGATGCCAACAGACTCGGGGGCTCTTGGCTGACAAGCCAAGTTCAGCCAAGCCCTCCAAGTCTCATGATCCCTGGGTCTCCTTACTGAAATCTGGATTCAAATGATAACTGTAAAACAAACACCATTGGCTGAATACGTACACATTAATAGGAGACTTGTAAAAGCTTTTCCACCACATATATAGTCTCTGTTTTAGAGTTTTATGTTGCTGTCTGTCACTCTAATAACTAAGTGCAACATACTGCAGTATTGTAAGAGACTGATGGTAAAAACAAAAGCGTTCCTCTGCTCCTGTGGCCTATAACATCTGCCCTGCTCTGCTAGGCTGAAGGAACACTTATACAGCAAAATGAAGTCGTGGCATTATTGTGACCAGCAGTTCCTATGCTAGCTCTGATCCAACTTGAACATGTACGAACAGGAGCGAGGACATGGTGTCAGGGATTTGCATGCAGGTTAACAAACAGAGTGCAAGTACACCCAGGACCTGCATATGTCCTCTGGTGACCTGCCTATGCTGCTGCATCTTCACTGCTATAGTTCTCCATGCCAGATTAAAAGTAAGCCTGCGTGATATGTACCTTTGCTAAAAATCAAACCTTAATTTTGCTGCACAGATGTCCCTTGGATCAGGCACTATTTTTCAAGAACACTTCTCTTTCCT